>NC_090325.1:2742372-3042372 GCF_035084215.1 Heptranchias perlo | reverse complement strand
CTCCAGAATGTCCTGCAGCCGCTCCGAGACATCCTTGACCCTTGCACCAGGGAGGCAACATACCATCCTGGAGTCTCGGTTGCGTCCGCAGAAACGCCTGTCTTTTCCCCTTACAATCGAGTCCCCTATCACTATAGCTCTGCCACTCTTTTTCCTGCCCTCCTGTGCAGCAGAGCCAGCCACGGTGCCATGAACCTGGCCACTGCCACCTTCCCCTGGTGAGCCATCTCCCCCAACAGTATCCAAAACGGTATACCTGTTTTGGAGGGAGATGACCGCAGGGGACCCCTGCACTGCCTTCCTACTCTTCCTCTGTCTGTTGGTCACCCATTCACTATCTCCCTCAGTAATTTTTATCTGCGGTGTGACCAACTCACTGAACGTGCTATCCACGACTTTCTCAGCATCGCGGATGCTCCAAAGTGAATCCATCCGCAGCTCCAGAGCCGTCAAGCGGTCAAACAATAGCTGCAGCTGGACACACTTCCCGCAGGTGAAGGAATCAGGGATACAGGAAGGAGCCCTGAATTCCCACATCCCACAAGAGGAACATGACACGGCGCTGGGATCTCCTGCCATGACTTAACCCTTAAATTAGCTTAAGAACAACTACAATGTCAAGAGAAAAAAAAAGGAAAGAAAAACTACTTACCACTCCCTTTAAGGAGTTTACTCCTTTAAATTGTTCTCAATTTAGAGAATGTTAACTACACTAGGGACCTTGATTCACTAAAAAATAAACGCTACTTCCGATAAGACCTGCAGACCTTCCCTTTCCTTTTACTTTAGTTACTGTAGATAAGTAGAAATACTCACCTGAACCTACTCACCAATCAGGTGCCTCCCCTGTGTCGCGTCCCGATCTGATTCCTGACGTCACTTCGAACTCGGTCGCAGCTCCGCTCGGCTCGGCTCCTCTTAGTGCTCTGAAATCCCGCCTTTTATCGGACGCTCCCTCCGCTCGGCTCGGCTCCTCTCAGCTGTTCTCAGCGCTCTGAAATCCCGCCTTTTATCGGACGCTCCCTCCGCTCCGCTCGGCTCCTCTCAGCTGTTCTCAGCGCTCTGAAATCCCGCCTTTTATCGGACGCTCCCTCCGCTCCGCTCGGCTCCTCTCAGCTGTTCTCAGCGCTCTGAAATCCCGCCTTTTATCGGACGCTCCCTCCGCTCCGCTCGGCTCCTCTCAGCTGTTCTCAGCGCTCTGAAATCCCGCCTTTTATCGGACGCTCCCTCCGCTCCGCTCGGCTCGGCTCCTCTCAGCGCTCTGAAATCCCGCCTTTTATCGGACGCTCCCTCCGCTCGGCTCGGCTCCTCTCAGCGCTCTGAAATCCCGCCTTTTATCGGACGCTCCCTCCGCTCGGCTCGACTCCATTCACCTTTTTAATTATTTTTGTGTAACACTCTCCGATCAGATGTAGAGTCACGGGATGCTCTCCATCTCCATCGCTATCTAAACTGTAGGAACAAAAAACCCCTCCCTCCCAGCCCAAGGACCCCTCCCGCCACTCAGCGAGGCTGGCCGAGCTCAGCACTGACGAGCAATTGGCCAGTGTGGCTAGTAACCACACTGGGAGGTGTACCGACACGCTGAGCCCCACTCTTGCTGCTGGCCGAGACTCTGCCGACCTTCCCCCTCGCCCTCATCCCCGCTCACAGCTCTCCTGGAATCAGTCAGTCGCCACGCGAGATCGTGCTGTGCCATCCCTCGCGGGAACCATTCACTTATCCCACTTCAGTGGCACGCTCGGCGCTGTGTAATGGGAGTGTGTCCGTTCAGCTGCCTCTCCTGTGTTTGCTTCCACAGGTGTCCATGGCACGGAGTTTCGCCAATTCCGTCACCACGTCCGACTCTGCATCGACAGTGAGCCCGTCTGCCCGTCCACCCCGAGGCCCCTCCAGCAGGCTCGTCAGTAAAAAGGGAACCAGGCTGGTCAACCAGGGGGTGCAGGCAGGTCAGTATCAGGCCAGCATAGGTGGTTAGTAACCAGCAACAACTTGCATTTATATAGCGCCTTACATAGTAAAACATCCCAAGTTCACAGGAGCGATTATTAAACAAAATTTGACACCGAGCCACGTAAGCAGATATTAGGACAGGTGACCAAAAGCTTGGTCAAAGAGGCAGGTTTTAAGGAGCGTCTTAAAGGAGGAGAGAGAGGCTGAGAGGTTTAGGGAGGGAATTCCAGAGCTTAGGATCTAGGCAGCTGAAGGCACGGCCGCCAATGGGGGAGCGATTAAAATCGGTGATGCGCAGGAGGGAGGAATTGGAGGAGCGCAGAGATCTCGGAGGGTTGTAGGGCTGGAGGAGGTTACAGAGATAGGGAGAGGGGTGAGGCCATGGAGGGATTTGAAAACAAGGATGAGAATTTTAAAATCGAGGCGTTCCCGGACTGGGAGTCGATGTAGGTCAGTGAACACAGGGGGTGATGGGAGAACGGGACTTGGTGCGAGTTAGGATACGGGCAGCAGAGTTTTGGATGAGCTGAAGTTTAAGGAGGGTGGAAGATGGGAGGCCGGCCAGGAGAGCATTGGACTAGCCCAGTCTAGAGGTAACAAAGGCATGGATGAGTGTGTGTCAGTCTTGGGGGGTTCCTTCCCTAACCTGAGTCTTGTAGAGCAGGGAGGTCCCAGATTTGATCCCAGAAAGCAAGACTTGCATTTGTACCTTGCTTTTCACGGCCTCAGGACCTAAAGCGCTTTACTGCCAATGAAGTACTTTTGAAGTGTAGTCACTGTTGTAATGTAGGAAACGCAGCAGCCAATTTTGCATAGCAAGATCCCATAAACAGCAATGTGATAATGACCAGATAATCTGTTTTAGTGATATTGGTTGAGGGATAAATATTGGCCCAGGATACCGGGGAGAAACCCCCTGCTCTTCTTCGAAATAGTGCCGTGGGATCTTTTACTGAGAGGGTAGACAGGGCCTCGGTTTAACATCTCATCCGAAAGAAGGTACCTCCAACAGTGCAGCACTCCCTCAGTACTGCACTGGGAGTGTCAGCTTTGATTATGGGCTCCAGTCCCTAGAGTGGGACTCAAACCAACGAACTTCTGACTCTGCTACCACTGAGTGACGGCCAATACTTGTGCAAGGGCAACTGTTGGGGGTGAGGGACTACACTTGTCCTCGGTATCTGCGTGTCAGGGAAAGATGAGCCAGGCTCCCTGCCTCTCACAGGCTACCCAGTGACCCCCGCTGTCGGAGTGTGGATGTCTGGTTTGGCTGTGGGTGTCCCGCACATGGTCGAGCAGCTTGCCCAGCACACGCCATCTACAGAAGAATGACCAACTGACTGAGGTCCTGAATGATGGGAGTTCCACCTGCAGGGCGGGAAATTGGAAGTAGGGAGGGGAGGTAGCCGAATGACCGAGTGGCCACTGCACACATCTGAGAGTCCGGGCTCAGTCTCTGACCTTAACACACCGCCTCCCAGAGCAAGAAATTGTCTCGGAACAGAGAAAAGGCCATTAGCCCGAAAGCTTGTTGCTTTTCATAATTCAAATCCCCCCCCTCACCATATCCCTCAATCCCCCCTCACCATATCCTCCAATCCCCCCTCGCCGTATCCTCCAATCCCCCCTCGCCGCGTCCCTCGATCCCCCCCCCTCGCCGTATCCCTCCATCCCCCCCCTCGCCGCGTCCCTCGATCCCCCCCCCTCGCCGCGTCCCTCGATCCCCCCCTCGCCGCGTCCCTCGATCCCCCCCCCTCACCGCGTCCCTCGATCCCCCCCTCGCCGCGTCCCTCGATCCCCCCCTCGCCGCGTCCCTCGATCCCCCCCCCCTCGCCGCGTCCCTCGATCCCCCCCCCCTCGCCGCGTCCCTCGATCCCCCCCCTCGCCGCGTCCCTCGATCCCCCCCCCCTCGCCGCGTCCCTCGATCCCCCCCCCCCTCGCCGCGTCCCTCGATCCCCCCCCCTCGCCGCGTCCCTCGATCCCCCCCCCTCGCCGCGTCCCTCGATCCCCCCCCCCTCGCCGCGTCCCTCGATCCCCCCCCCCTCGCCGCGTCCCTCGATCCCCCCCCCTCGCCGCGTCCCTCGATCCCCCCCCCCCTCGCCGCGTCCCTCGATCCCCCCCCCTCGCCGCGTCCCTCGATCCCCCCCCCTCGCCGCGTCCATCGATCCCCCCCCCTCGCCGCGTCCCTCGATCCCCCCCCCTCGCCGCGTCCCTCGATCCCCCCCCCCTCGCCGCGTCCCTCGATCCCCTCCCCTCGCCGCGTCCCTCGATCCCCTCCCCTCGCCGCGTCCCTCGATCCCCTCCCCTCGCCGCGTCCCTCGATCTCCCCTCCCCTCGCCGCGTCCCTCGATCCCCCCCCCCTCGCCGCGTCCCTCGATCCCCCCCCCTCGCCGCGTCCCTCGATCCCCCCCCTCGCCGCGTCCGTCGATCCCCCCCCCTCGCCGCGTCCCTCGATCCCCCCCCCTCGCCGCGTCCCTCGATCCCCCCCCCTCGCCGCGTCCCTCGATCCCCCCCCCTCGCCGCGTCCCTCGATCCCCCCCCCTCGCCGCGTCCCTCGATCCCCCCCCCTCGCCGCGTCCCTCGATCCCCCCCCCTCGCCGCGTCCCTCGATCCCCCCCCCTCGCCGCGTCCCTCGATCCCCCCCCCTCGCCGCGTCCCTCGATCCCCCCCCCTCGCCGCGTCCCTCGATCCCCCCCCCTCGCCGCGTCCCTCGATCCCCCCCCCTCGCCGCGTCCCTCGATCCCCCCCCCTCGCCGCGTCCCTCGATCCCCCCCCCTCGCCGCGTCCCTCGATCCCCCCCCCCTCGCCGCGTCCCTCGATCCCCCCCCCTCGCCGCGTCCCTCGATCCCCCCCCCTCGCCGCGTCCCTCGATCCCCCCCCTCGCCGCGTCCCTCGATCCCCCCCCTCGCCGCGTCCCTCGATCCCCCCCCCTCGCCGCGTCCCTCGATCCCCCCCCCTCGCCGCGTCCCTCGATCCCCCCCCCTCGCCGCGTCCCTCGATCCCCCCCCTAGCCGCGTCCCTCGATCCCCCCCCTCCGCGTCCCTCGATCCCCCCCCTCGCCCGTCCCTCGATCCCCCCCCCTCGCCGCGTCCCTCGATCCCCCCCCTCGCCCGTCCCTCGATCCCCCCCCCCTCGCCGCGTCCCTCGATCCCCCCCCTCGCCGCGTCCCTCGATCCCCCCCCTCGCCGCGTCCCTCGATCCCCCCCCTCGCCGCGTCCCTCGATCCCCCCCCCTCGCCGCGTCCCTCGATCCCCCCCCCTCGCCGCGTCCCTCGATCCCCCCCCTCGCCGCGCCCCTCGATCCCCCCCCTCCAGAAACAGTAACGGTCCCTTCACATTCACACTCTCTGCTTCAGCATCCTTCCCTGGTAACTTATTGCACAACTCGGTTCCCCTTTGGGAACAGTTCCCACCCAGACTTGCCTTCATACTCCTGACTCTTGTTCTGTCCCATGTTAGTCGCTGCATGATGACCACAGTTGTGTCGAGACAGACTAGCCCCCGCCCACCTGGGTTGGTTGTGACGGTCCTGGTTTGTGTCTTGCATCAGGAACTCCGGAGATTGTCCCAAGCACTACAAGGAGACAGACCCGCGACGTGGGTGTGACCTTCCCTTCACCGGATTCCGACACGCTCCTGCGGCGGTCCGGTGCCTCGGCCCCGGGCAAGTATCGTAACCGCTCGGCCTCTCCCACCGGCCGCTTCTCCTCGGGCCAAGTCACCTCAGAGAAGCAGGCAGCCACCGGGGCCAAGGACAGGAGGAAGAAAGGCAGCTCGCACAGTGAGAGGAGGCCCAGTAAAGGGAGCAGGGCACCAGCTGGTCCAGGTGAGTAATAATTACATCGGGCCAGGAGTCGGCCACTCGGCCCATCGCCGCTAGTGTGACCGCGATCGATAGGTTTTTGTTGGGTAAGGTGATAAGGAGCAAAGATGGGTAAACGGCGTTGAACAGATCAGCCATGATCTGATAGAATGGCGCAATAGGCTTGAGGGGCCGAATGGCCTAATGCACCTACCGCCATGGCAACTCTTTATCTCTTTAATCCCAGTACCCCTGCTCTCTCTCCAAATTCCCCAATCCCCTTACTCTCCATGTAAATCTATTTCTCTTTTAACAATGCTGATTAATTTTACATCTTTGCTTACCTGGACCCCACTTTCTCACATGCCCTTTATTTGAATTTTTAGTTCTGATTCTGAGATTCTGCCCAAGGATTATACAGCTGTGCTTTGATGTCGGGTTTGGGGGGATTATACAGCTGTGATTTGATGACGGTTTTGGGGGGGATTGTACAGCTGTGCTTTGATGGGTTTGGGGGGATTGTACAGCTGTGCTTTGATGGGTTTGGGGGGATTGTACAGCTGTGCTTTGATGGGTTTGGGGGGATTGTACTGCTGTGCTTTGATGTCGGGTTTGGGGGGATTGTACAGCTGTGCTTTGATGTCGGGTTTGGGGGATTGTACAGCTGTGCTTTGATGGGTTTGGGGGATTGTACAGCTGTGCTTTGATGTCGGGTTTGGGGGATTGTACAGCTGTGCTTTGATGTCGGGTTTGGGGGATTGTACAGCTGTGTTTTGATGAGTTTGGGGGGATTGTACAGCTGTGCTTTGATGCGTTTGGGGGGATTGTACAGCTGTGCTTTGATGACGGGTTTGGGGGGATTGTACAGCTGTGCTTTGATGCGTTTGGGGGGATTGTACAGCTGTGCTTTGATGACGGGTTTGGGGGGATTGTACAGCTGTGCTTTGATGCGTTTGGGGGGATTGTACAGCTGTGCTTTGATGACGGGTTTGGGGGGATTGTACAGCTGTGCTTTGATGCGTTTGGGGGGATTGTACAGCTGTGCTTTGATGTCGGGTTTGGGGGATTGTACAGCTGTGCTTTGATGTCGGGTTTGGGGGATTATACAGTTTTGCTCTGATGGGTTTGTGGGATTGTACAGCTGTGCATTGATGACGGTCTGTGCAAGAGGTGTTAAAGATTAACCTGTGTTTATTTTTATTTACCTCTCCAGCGATTGCCTGGTTCGTTCCCGCCAACGAGCTGAAGTCTGACTCGAGGAAGGAAAATGCGCTGGGGCCTCGCCACAGCCCTGTCCCACCCCGCTTCCAATCATTGCTGGCCACCAAACCCTGGAGAGAGCCCCTACAGGAGAAGTACCTGCAGGAGCAGTGGGTCGGAGACAGGGGGAGAAGCTGGAGCCAGGCCCCTGCGAGGGACGACCTCACTGTGAAAACCCCATCCCCGTTAATACGCCTCACCTTAAACGTAAGGAACCAGCGGGACTTGGCAGGAACGGTCCTGAAATACAGCCGGAGCAAACACTCACAGCTCCTTAGAGACCACACCTGGAGTACTGTGTACAGTTTTGGTCTCCTTACCTAAGGAAGGATGTACTTGCCTTAGAGGCATTGCAACGAAAGGTCACTAGATTGATTCCTGGGATGAGAGGGTTGTCCTATGAGGAGAGATTGAGTAGAATGGGCCTATACTCTCTGGAGTTTAGAAGAATGGGAGGTGATCTCATTGAAATGTATAAAATTCTTAGAGAGCTTGACAGGGTAGGTGCTGAGAGGCTGTTTCCCCTGGCTGGAGAGTCTAGAACCAGAGGTCACAGTCTCAGGATAAGGGGTCGAACATTTAAGACTGAGATGAGGAGGAATTTCTTCACTCAGAGGGTTGTGAATCTTTGGAATTCTCTACCCCAGAGGGCTGTGGATGCTCAGTCGTTGAATATATTCAAGGCTGAGATCGATAGATTTCTAAGGGAATCAAGGATATGGGGATCGGGCGGGAAAGTGGAGTTGAGGTCGAAGGTCAGCCACGATCTGATTGAATGGAGGAGCAGGCTCGAGGGGTGGTATGGCCTCCTCCTGCTCCTATTTCCTATGTTCTTAAGTAAAGTTCCACATGTGAGGCTTTCAGGGAAGACTAGCGCTCCGGTAACCAATGACTGGTTAGCTTGGTGGATTGACAGTAATTGGTGGTGATGATGGGGAAAGCTGTGACTGGAGGAGCTCACCGGTCTGGTCTGGCTGTCTCCCTGTTGATGTTCGTTTATAAGAGGATGGGAGTGTAGGAATTTTAATGCTTTACTCTTTAGGGTACGAGAGGCTGAAATACTTTCCTAAATAATTGTTTTTGTTGACATTATGACACATAAAAACATAAGAGTTAGGAGCAGGAGTAGGTCATTTGGCCCTTCGAGCCTGCTCCGCCATTCAATGGGATCATGGCTGATCTGATTCTGGCCTCAACTCCACTTTCACGCCTGTTCCCCATATCCTTTAACTCCCTTGCTGATCAAAAATTTGTCCAACTCAGCCTTGAATATATTCAATTGCTCAGCCTCTTTGGGGCAAAGAATTCCAAAGGTTCACAACCCTCTGAGAGAAGGAATTTCTCCTCATCTCCATCTTAAATACGTGACCCCTTATTCTGAGACTATGCCCCCTAGTTTTAGATTCCCCCATGAGGGGTAACATCCTCTTGGCATCTACCCTATCGAGTCCCCTCAGAATCTTATATGTTTCAATAAGATCTGGGCCAAAGGCAGGTATATGGAGCTAGATCACAGATCAGCCATGATCTTATCAAATGGCGGAGCAGGCACGAGGGGCTGAATGGCCTACTCCTGTTCCTATGTTCCTATGTCCTATGTTCCTAAGATCTTCTCTCATTCTTCTAAACTCCAATGAGTATAGACCCCCAACCTGTTCAATCTTTCCTCATAAGACAACCCTTCCATACCCAGAATCAACCTCTGAACTGCCTCCAATGCAAGTATATCTTTCCTTAAATAGGGGCACCAGAACTGTATGCAGTACTCCAGGTGTGGTCTCACCAGCACCCTGTATAGTTTTTTTAAATTCGTCCGTGGGATGTGGGCGTCGCTGGCGAGGCCGGCATTTATTGCCCATCCCTAATTGCCCTTGAGAAGGTGGTGGTGAGCCGCCTTCTTGAACCACTGTAGTCCGTGTGGTGAAGGTTCTCCCACAGTGCTGTTAGAAAGGGAGTTCCAGGATTTTGACCCAGCGATGATGAAGGAACGGCGATATATTTCCAAGTCGGGATGGTGTGTGACTTGGAGGGGAACGTGCAGGTGGTGTTGTTCCCATGTACCTGCTGCTCTTGTCCTTCTAGGTGGTAGAGGTCGCGGGTTTGGGAGGTGCTGTCGAAGAAGCCTTGGCGAGTTGCTGCAGTGCATCCTGTGGATGGTACACACTGCAGCCACAGTGCGTTGGTGGTGAAGGGAAGTGAATGTTTAGAGTGCCAATCAAGCAAGCTGCTATGTCCTGAATGGTGTCGAGTTTCTTGAGTGTTGTTGGAGTTGCACTCATCCAGGCAAGTGGAGAGTATTCCATCCCACTCCTGACTTGTGCCTTGTAGATGATGGAAAGGCTTTGGGGAGTCAGGAGGTGAATCACTCGCCGCAGAGTACCCAGCCTCTGACCTGCTAGTTGGAGCATGACTTCCCTGCTTTTATACTCCATCCCCCTAGAAATAAAGGCCAATATTCCATTTGCCTTCCGGATTACCTGCTGCACCTGTATGCTAACTTTTTGTATTTCATGTACGAGGACATCCAGATCCCTCTGTACCGCAGCATTTTGTAGTCTTTCTCCATTATATAATATTTTGTTTTTTTTTTATTCTTCCTCCCAAACTGGATGACTTCACATTTCCCCACGTTTTCCAGATAAAATTACCACGCAACCTTATCTAGGGAGTGCAACTCAGCAGCAAGGATGGTCTCTGCTTTCCTCTGAGAGATCGAGGGGTTAATGCTCTGTTGACATCTTCTTTGAACTGCTCCTGTGTCCTAGAATTCACTAATTGTTTTTATCTCTCTCTCTCTTTGCTGCTTCATAACCAGCTTGCTGGTGGTTCCCCCCCACCCAATTCTTTCTCATGGTTTGACAAAGAAAGCGGTCTTTGTTACGTTTCTATATCTTTAACCTCGTCCTTGGACGATACGGCTCACCTTGAACACTGCCCCGGCCTTGTAGCTTTACCAAGGCCCCCCCGACGCACCAAACATCACACAGTGTAAGCAAAAACCATCACGCACTCTGATTTCAGCCAAGTTGAACCAAATTCTGCCCTTTTACCGAGTGCGTGGCTTTATCCCTCTCTCGTTTCCCAGGCGAGTGGCGCGCTGACAGTTCCCGCTCCACAGGCCTTGCTTAGTCCTCTGGAAGACCAGGCACCAAAAAGGCTTTCAAAACCATTCTTTTAGTATTCTGTAAAAGCTGGTATTAAAAAGTCCATATTGAAATGTCCACAGTCCTTCACGAGTACAAATTTGCTGATGACACCCAGGTATTTGGCAGGTGACAGGAGTAAGGGACACTGAGTGGGTCCAGATTGTCCCACAGGCATTCATTCGATGGCCGGGAAGTGGTCGGTGGATTTTACTTTGGAACACAGATTTATACTCAATAAATGAGTGTCCATTGGTGAAGATGGAGAGGAAGGGATTTGTGTTTCACTGATTTTTGATATTTGACTGAAAGTCTCCAGTTAGTGAGAGCCCAGCATTGGAGAGACAGTGGGGGGAGATACGACTCCCCCCCCACCCCCCCCCCCCCAGAGCTGGTCTTGGGAGGCCCACTTCAGCTCACCAGAGGGTCGGGTGGTCTTGGTGATGGAGCGGATATGTGGTCGGAAGCTCAGCCCAGGACCCAGGAGCCTCCTGGTCAGTATGGCTCAGCACCAGGCCAAGCAGTGGATACAGCCACTCCCCACTCCCCTGCCTCCCCACTTCCAGGATGTTAGGTAATTCCTTCCTTATCCTTTTAACAGATTCGTAAAGCTAGAGACAGTAATATGTCTGAGAATTAACTTAATTTATTCTTGCTTCAAAACAATCATCATTTAACCATTTCATACAGAATAGTTCACATCTAGCTTCACGTTTCAAACCATCTGTGCAGCGAACTTCTAGAGGTAAATTGTGAGTGGCTTATCCAAGCCTATTCACATACCTGGCCTCGTCGGCAAAGCAAAGTTCCCTCCGAGTCAAATGTTGAATCTCTTTTTATACCATTTTGCTCTCTGGCCTAATTCCTGCTGGATTCAAACCCAGTTGTGACTCCCAGTTCCTCGATCGATAGGGGTGAGGGGCCTCATGTCTTTTTATACTGTTACTTCCTATCATTGCTTTTCCCGAGCGGTAGCTTTGTTGTACAATCCTTTGATGTATGCTCTATAGCAACCTATTGCCTTTTTATATTGTAGTAATCTCCTTTCTTAGACTCCCCCCTGCTGTGACCAAAAGCCTGTGTTTTAAAAGCCGATGTGCTTTAATCTTATCAACCCTTTTAGCTACACAATATCCACCTAGCTTATTTATTTAATAATCTACAGTGTCTATTCTTACAGTACAATGTCTTCAGCCCTGAAATGCATCCTTCTCCAATGTTATCAGCGTCATGGAGGGGAAAAGACAGGATATGTAAGCACAGTTTAAACATTACTGTAAAAAGATTGTTACACAGAGTATTTGTTTTATTTTGTTCACAGGAGGCCCTGCACATGAATAGACCAAGTTTTGTTTCCCACTCTCGGGAACGGGTGAGGCGTCTGGAGTTGCTCATGGAAGAGCGGAAGTTACAGAGTATCCTGCAGAGTGAGAGAGAGAGACTGTTCAACCAACCTGCGGAGAGAGGACCCAGGGACAAGAAGGGCTATAACTATGAGCCGGGTGAGCGCCAATGTAGGACATGGTTAATGGCAGCTAATTCAGCACAGCCCAGGGATAAAACCAGGAGCATCAAACTGGATCGAATCCCGAAAATCAAAATAGGATGTGTGGGTTCAGTTGAACTCATACCTGATCCAAGCATAGATTCCCAACGGACCCAAACCCCTTCCCATTCACTCACACTGTATAGAATCTCAATGGTCCAAACCCCTTTCCATTCACTCCCACTGTATAGATTCCCAACGGACCCAAACCCCATCCCATTCACTCACACTGTATAGAATCCCAATGGTCCAAACCCCTTCCCATTCACTCACACTGTATAGAATCCCAATGGTCCAAACCCCATCCCATTCACTCCCACTGTATAGAATCCCAATGGTCCAAACCCCTTCCCATTCACTCACACTGTATAGAATCCCAATGGTCCAAACCCCATCCCATTCACTCCCACTGTATAGAATCCCAATGGACCAAAGCTCTTCCCATTCACTCACACTGTATAGAATCCCAATGGACCAAAGCTCTTCCCATTCACTCCCACTGTATAGAATCCCAATGGTCCAAACCCCTTCCCATTCACTCACACTGTATAGAATCCCAATGGTCCAAACCCCATCCCATTCACTCCCACTGTATAGAATCCCAATGGTCCAAACCCCTTCCCATTCACTCCCACTGTATAGAATCCCAATGGTCCAAACCCCTTCCCATTCACTCACACTGTATAGAATCCCAATGGTCCAAACCCCATCCCATTCACTCACACTGTATAGAATCCCAATGGTCCAAACCCCTTCCCATTCACTCACACTGTATAGAATCCCAATGGTCCAAACCCCTTCCCATTCACTCACACTGTATAGAATCCCAATGGTCCAAACCCCATCCCATTCACTCACACTGTATAGAATCCCAATGGTCCAAACCCCATCCCATTCACTCCCACTGTATAGAATCCCAATGGTCCAAACCCCTTCCCATTCACTCACACTGTATAGAATCCCAATGGTCCAAACCCCATCCCATTCACTCCCACTGTATAGAATCCCAATGGTCCAAACCCCTTCCCATTCACTCACATTGTATAGAATCCCAATGGTCCAAACCCCATCCCATTCACTCCCACTGTATAGAATCCCAATGGTCCAAACCCCTTCCCATTCACTCCCACTGTATAGAATCCCAATGGTCCAAACCCCATCCCATTCACTCACACTGTATAGAATCCCAATGGTCCAAACCCCATCCCATTCACTCACACTGTATAGAATCTCAATGGTCCAAACCCCTTCCCATTCACTCACACTGTATAGAATCCCAATGGTCCAAACCCCATCCCATTCACTCACACTGTATAGAATCCCAACGGACCCAAACCCCATCCCATTCACTCACACTGTATAGAATCTCAATGGTCCAAACCCCTTCCCATTCACTCACACTGTATAGAATCTCAATGGTCCAAACCCCATCCCATTCACTCCCACTGTATAGAATCCCAATGGTCCAAACCCCATCCCATTCACTCCCACTGTATAGAATCCCAATGGTCCAAACCCCATCCCATTCACTCCCACTGTATAGAATCCCAATGGTCCAAACCCCATCCCATTCACTCACACTGTATAGAATCTCAATGGTCCAAACCCCTTCCCATTCACTCACACTGTATAGAATCTCAATGGTCCAAACCCCATCCCATTCACTCCCACTGTATAGAATCCCAATGGTCCAAACCCCATCCCATTCACTCCCACTGTATAGAATCTCAATGGTCCAAACCCCTTCCCATTCACTCCCACTGTATAGAATCCCAATGGTCCAAACCCCATCCCATTCACTCCCACTGTATAGAATCCCAATGGTCCAAACCCCATCCCATTCACTCCCACTGTATAGAATCTCAATGGTCCAAACCCCATCCCATTCACTCCCACTGTATAGAATCCCAATGGTCCAAACCCCATCCCATTCACTCCCACTGTATAGAATCCCAATGGTCCAAACCCCTTCCCATTCACTCCCACTGTATAGAATCTCAATGGTCCAAACCCCATCCCATTCACTCACACTGTATAGAATCTCAATGGTCCAAACCCCTTCCCATTCACTCACATTGTATAGAATCCCAATGGTCCAAACCCCATCCCATTCACTCACACTGTATAGAATCCCAATGGTCCAAACCCCTTTCCATTCACTCCCACTGTATAGAATCCCAATGGTCCAAACCCCATCCCATTCACTCACACTGTATAGAATCCCAATGGTCCAAACCCCTTTCCATTCACTCACACTGTATAGAATCCCAACGGACCCAAACCCCTTCCCATTCACTCCCACTGTATAGAATCCCAATGGTCCAAACCCCTTCCCATTCACTCCCACTGTATAGAATCTCAATGGTCCAAACCCCATCCCATTCACTCCCACTGTATAGAATCCCAACGGACCCAAACCCCTTCCCATTCACTCACACTGTATAGAATCCCAACGGACCCAAACCCCATCCCATTCACTCCCACTGTATAGAATCCCAATGGTCCAAACCCCTTCCCATTCACTCCCACTGTACAGAATCCCAACGGACCCAAACCCCTTCCCATTCACTCACACTGTATAGAATCCCAATGGACCAAAGCTCTTCCCATTCACTCCCACTGTATAGAATCCCAATGGTCCAAACCCCTTCCCATTCACTCACACTGTATAGAATCCCAATGGACCAAAGCTCTTCCCATTCACTCCCACTGTATAGAATCCCAATGGTCCAAACCCCTTCCCATTCACTCACACTGTATAGAATCCCAATGGTCCAAACCCCTTCCCATTCACTCCCACTGTATAGAATCCCAACGGACCCAAACCCCTTCCCATTCACTCACACTGTATAGAATCCCAATGGACCAAAGCTCTTCCCATTCACTCCCACTGTATAGAATCCCAATGGTCCAAACCCCTTCCCATTCACTCACACTGTATAGAATCTCAATGGACCAAAGCTCTTCCCATTCACTCACACTGTATAGAATCCCAACGGACCAAACCCCATCCCATTCACTCACACTGTATAGAATCTCAATGGACCAAAGCTCTTCCCATTCACTCACACTGCATAGAATCTCAATGGACCAAAGCTCTTCCCATTCACTCACACTGTATAGAATCTCAATGGACCAAAGCTCTTCCCATATACCCTGTGTGCCCCAACAACCCTCTGTTTCTGGCCCAAGTGGCTATACGTTGGATGTGACCCTGGATCATTAGTGCTTCAAGAATTCTCTGTGAGAAGCACCTTTATATTCTACATCAATCCCCCAGTCACTCTGACTGGGTACAGTAGTGTAGTGGTTACTGGGCTAATAATGCAGAGAACGTGAGTTCAAATCCCACCCATGGCAGTTTGAGAATTTGAATTTGGTTAAAAGAAATCTGGAAATAAAAATCTGGTCTCAGTAAAAGTGACCATGAAGCTGTCGGATTGTGGTTAAAACCCATCTGGTTCACTGATGCCCTTTAGGGAAGGAAACCTGCCGCCCTTACCCGGTCTGGGCCTATAGGTGACTCCAGTCCCCACACTCACATAGTCGACTCTTAACTGCCCTCTGAAGTGGACTAGTAAATCACTCAATTGTATTAAAGTTTCTCAGGACAACCAGGGACACCCAGCGACATGAAGAATAAAGGTTTCTGGATTGGGTGTGTTTTGTTGTGGTGTTTAAAAATTCTGACCAATACCTGAATACCTGCGGATCCAGAATCAGTTTCTTAATTTGTATTTTTCAGACGATTCCATTTTATTTAAGAAGAAAATTCCCAAAAAGGAAATGTTCGACAGATCAAAGCGGTGAGTGTTACTCCAGGTTGGCCTGTCAACGAGATCTTTCCTGGTCCTGTTGGTGGCAGCACACTTGGGAACGGACCACTCAAATGGTGTAACTCCTCTACACGTAGTATTCCCCCCCTCTTTCCCTGAAGGCTTTCCCCACAGCTAACGAGCAAACCAGAGGTCGTGAGTTCAAATCCCACCATGGCCAGTTGTGAGATTGCATTCAGTAAATCTGGTCATTTGTGGGCTGACACCAGATGATGACCATTGAAAGCTGCCGGATTGTCGTAAAAACCCAACTGGATCACTAATGTCCTCCGGGGAAGGGAACCTGCCGTCCTTACCCGGTCTGGGCTACACGTGGCTCCAGACCCCACACCGACGTGGTTGATTCTTAACTGCCCTCTGAAGTAGCCTATCAAGCCCATCAGTTGCAAAAACAGTCCCTATCGAGGAGAAGGCCCACCGCCATCTCATGGTGACTAGGGAGGGACAATAAACACAGCCTCACCGAGAACAAATGAGAAACAAAAGCTCACAACACTTACCGGGGATTGAACTTGGGGTCTTCTGGTTTAGGTGGCTCGGTCCCCACACTGGGCAGAGAATCAACTCCCTGAGTTATGTGGAGAGCTGTTTTCCTGTTACAAGGAAATCTAAATTCACTGTGCTCCCTCACACCGTGTCCTGTTCCTTGGCCCAGTGCACCAGCAGTTACCTGCTTCAGGTACCGGAGGGTGTGCGAGGGGATCCTGCACGCTCTCCCACCACCCCACTTTTCCCTCGGTGTCTCACCATGTCTCCCTCCCCTCCTTCAGTGTCCATGTGTCCCTTTGCTCCATATTACACTTCCAGGTCCTCCCCGCCCCCAGCCGTCTCACCATCCAGCATTACATGGTGGGTAGCTAGGGGAAGGGGAAAACCTGAACAAATGGTGTCAGCCATGGCTCAGCGGGCAGCACACTCCTCTCTGAGTCAGGAGGTCGTGGGTTCAAGTCCCACTCCAGAGACTTGAGTCCAGAATCCAGTCTGACGCTCCCAGCGTAATACTGAGGGAGTGCTGCACTGTCAGAGGTACCGTCTTTCAGATGGGACATAAAACCGAGGCTCTGTCTGCTCTCTCAGGTGGATGTAAAAGATCCCATGGCCACTATTGAAAGAAGAGCAGGGGAGTTACAGAGGAATTGCTAGAGGAGAAAAGTCCATCTAGGTCTCCATCTACTATCCTGGTGGTCACGTGATCCAGTGATAATGGAATTGTTGACTAATCAGAGCAATCAATCTCCATTAATTAATCTATCACAGACCCAGACATGAGATGTGGAAAACCCCAGAGGTGGAGGGCTTTGGGTCCAAAGTCACCTGTTCCTCCCGAGCCTGTCACACTCACCACGTGTCATATCTCAAATTACTCACATACTGCATCTCAGAACATTGGCCCAGAATTTGCAGCCAAAATAACGCTGAGTTTAACGGCACTCACCGTTATTAATGTGTAAATCATCCAGCAACTTGTGGTGAGGAAGAGATACCCCGTGAATCGTGAATTGCTGGTCGATTTGCGCTGCTCTGCCGTTAGCCTCGAAAAACGGCCGCTCGCCCTCAACCGCCCCGTTATTTTTAAGAATTTGTTGGATTTGCACGATGACCTCACCGCAGAATGTTAGAGCTTGTACTTAACAGCGTAACCAGCCTTTTAACGATGTGATAATTATTAATGCAATGCCACTCAATCTCTCTGGCCCAGGAAAGGAACTGTTGAATCTCAGGTAGTCAATTCTTCTTAGAGATTTAAAACATTTTATATATTTTCCTTTTCTGACTCTTTTTCTCTCTCTCTCTCTCTCCTAATCCCATGTTTCTTTCCCTCTCTTTATTTCTCTCTCTCTACTTGATTTGACTCTAATTCGCCATCGTTGCTTTGCGTCCTTCTCAATCCTTAAATCCCACTGGTTAAGGAGGTAGACTATTGGTCCCACCGTTCACCGAGGTCCCAGAGGCCTCGCTGCCCCGCTATCAGCTCGCACGTCCAGCAAGTTACAAAGAGAAGAAGAATTCTGAGCTGACCGTTGCTGGAGAGAGTCTGTCTAACGGGCATGCCTCGAGATGCCCCACTCCAGCAAATTCTGGCCCGTTATTTTCTGAAGGAAATCGATCTAATTTGCATTACAATGAATCAATACTATCTGCCTTCACCATCTCCCTGGGGAGAGGAGCCTGTTTCATAGATTGGCTACTTGCTCGCTGAAATGTTTGTTCAGTTTTGAGATTACCCCCCCCCTCCAAGCGCAGGCCATGTCCTGTGGTTCTGGACAAGGTGAAACAGCTCATCCAGGTCTACATTATCCACTCCCTTTAAAATCCCCAAAACAGCAATGCTCGAGTTCTCCCAGTGTCCTGGCCAACGCTCCTCCCTCAACCAGTTATTCATCTTATTTGCTGTTTGTGGGATCTTGCTGTGCACAAATTGGCTGCCACGTTTGTCTACTTAACAACTGGGACTACCCTTCACAAGTAATCCATTGGCTGTGGGACGTCCTGAGGCTGTGATAAGGCACTAATCAATGCAGGTTCCTTCTTTGATTAGAACACATGAAATGACTGATGTAGAAGACAGTCCTGGAGGGAGAGGGTCGGATGGCAGTGTGTGTCAGCTCCACTATTTACCCCATCATTGTGCAGACTGTGGCAGTCACTCAGCTGTACAAGAGACAGGAGGAGACATGGTCTGAGGTCCCACTGAGGTCTTTTATTTGTCCTGTTGCAGGCTGTACGAGCAGCTCCCTGAGGTGGCCAGGAGGAGAGAGGAGGAGAAACGCAAAGCAGAGTACCAGACCTACAGACTGAAGGCTCAGCTCTACAAGAAGGTGGGCCTCATTCACCAGCCCCAGCACCGAGCCCCTCAATCACAGTCCTCTAGAATCACTGCCCATTACAGCCCCAACATCTTGATATATATTAATGACTTGGACTTGGGTGTACAGGGCACAATTTCAAAATTTGCAGATGACATGAAACTTGGAAAGGTAGTAAACAGTGAGGAGGATAGTGATAGACTTCAAGAGGATATAGACAGGCTGGTGGCATGGGCGGACACGTGGCAGATGAAATTTAATGCAGAAAAATGCGAAGTGATACATTTTGGTAGGAAGAACAAGGAGAGGCAATATAAACTAGAGGACACAATTCTAAAAGGGGTACAGGAACAGAGAGATCTGGGGGTATATGTGCACAAATTGTTGAAGGTGGCAGGGCAGGTTGAGAAAGCGGTTAAAAAAGCATACGGGATCCTGGACTTTATAAATAGAGGCATACTCCGGACCCCATGAAATCTCATGGTATCAGGTCAAACATGGACAAGGAAACTTCCTGCTGATTACCACCTACCGCCCTCCCTCAGCTGATGAATCAGTCCTCCTCCATGCTGAGCACCACTTGGAGGAAGCACTGAGGGTAGCAAGGGCACAAAATGTACTCTGGGTGCGGGACTTCAATGTCCGTCACCAAGAGTGGCTCAGTAGCACCACTACTGACCGAGCTGGCCGAGTCTTGAAGGACATAACTGCCAGACTGAGCCTGCAGCAGGTGGTGAGCGATCCAACACGAGGGAAAAACCTACTTGACCTCGTCCTCACCAATCTCCCTGTCACAGATGCACCTGTCCATGATAGTATTGGTAGGAGTGACCACCGCACAGTCCTTGTGGAGACGAAGTCCCATCTTCGCACTGAGGACACCATCCAATGTGTTGTGTGGCACTACCACCGTGCTAAATGGGATAGATTCAGAACAGATCTAGCAGCTCAAAACTGGGCATCCATGAGGCACTGTGGGCCATCAGCAGCAGCAGAATTGTATTCCAGCACAATCTGTAACCTCATGGCCTGGCATATTCCTCACTCTACCATTACCAACAAGCCAGGTGATCAACCCTGGTTCAATGAGGAGTGTAGAAGAGCATGCCAGGAGCAGCACCAGGCGCACCTAAAAATGAGGTGCCAACCTGGTGAAGCTACAACACAGGACTACATGCATGCTAAACAGCGGAAGCAACATGCTATAGACAGAGCTAAGCGATTCCACAACCAACGGATCAGATCAAAGCTCTGCAGTCCTGCCACATCCAGTCGTGAATGGTGGTGGACAATTAAACAACTAATGGGAGGAGGAGGCTCTGTAAACATCCCATCCTCAATGATGGCAGAGTCCAGCACGTGAATTAGGAACGTAGGAACAGGAGTAGGCCATTCAGCCCCTCGTGCCTGCTCCGCCATTCGATAAGATCATGGCTGATCTGTGATCTATCGCCATATACCTGCTTTTGGCCCATATCCCTTAATACCTTTGATTGCCTAAAAGCTATCTATCTCAGATTTAAATTTAGCAATTGAGCTAGTATCAATTGCCGTTTGCGGAAGAGAGTTCCAAACTTCTACCACCCTTCAAAAGACAAGGCTGAAGCGTTTGCAACCATCTTCAGCCAGAAGTGCCGAGTGGATGATCCATCTCGGCCTCCTCCCGATATCCACACCATCACAGAAGCCAGTCTTCAGCCAATTCGATTCACTCCACGTGATATCAAGAAACGGCTGAGTGCACTGGATACAGCAAAGGCTATGGGCCCCGACAACATCCCAGCTGTAGAGCTGAAGACTTGTGCTCCAGAACGAGCCGCGCCTCTAGCCAAGCTGTTCCAGTACAGCAACAACACTGGCATCTACCCGACAATGTGGAAAATTGCCCAGGTACGTCCTGTCCACAAAAAGCAGGATAAATCCAGTCCGGCCAATTACTGCCCCATCAGCCTACTCTCAATCATCAGCAAAGTGATGGAAGGTGTTGTCGACAGTGCTATCAAGCGGCACTTACTCACCAATAACCTGCTCACCGATGCTCAGTTTGGGTTCCGTCAGGACCACTCGGCTCCAGACCTCATTACAGCCTTGGTCCAAACATGGACAAAAGAGCTGAATTTCAGAGGTGAGGTGAGAGTGACTGCCCTTGACATCAAGGCAGCATTTGACCAAGTGTGGCACCAAGGAGCCCGAGTAAAATTGAAGTCAATGGGAATCGGGGGGGAAAACTCTCCAGTGGCTGGAGTCATACCTAGCACAAAGGAAGATGGTAGTGGTTGTTGGAGGCCAATCATCTCAGCCCCAGGACATTGCTGCAGGAGTTCCTCAGGGCAGTGTCCTAGGCCCAACCATCTTCAGCTGCTTCATCAATGACCTTCCCTTCATCATAAGGTCAGAAATGGGGATGTTCACTGATGATTGTGCAATGTTCAGTTCCATTCGCAACCCCTCAGATAATGAAGCAGTCCGAGCCCGCATGCAGCAAGACCTGGACAACACCCAGGCTTGGGCTGATAAGTGGCAAGTGATATTCGCACCAGATAAGTGCCAGGCAATGATCATCTCCAACAAGAGAGAGTCTAACCACCTCCCCTTGACATTCAACGGCATTACCATCGCCGAATCCCCCACCATCAACATCCTGGGGGGTCACCATTGACCAGAAACTTAACTGGACCAGCCATATATATACTGTCGCTACAAGAGCAGGTCAGAGGCTGGGTATTCTGTGGCGAGTGACTCACCTCCTGACTCCCCAACGCCTTTCCACCATCCACAAGGCACAAGTCAGGAGTGTGATGGAATACTCTCCACTTGCCTGGATGAGTGCAGCTCCAACAACACTTAAGAAGCTCGACACCATCCAAGATAAAGCAGCCCGCTTGATTGGCACCCCACCCACCACCCTAAACATTCACTCCCTTCACCACCGGCGCACAGTGGCTGCAGTGTGTACCATCCACAGGATGCACTGCAGCAACTCGCCAAGGCTTCTTTGACGGCACCTCCCAAACCCGCGACCTCTACCACCTAGAAGGACAAGGGCAGCAGGCGCATGGGAACACCACCACCTGCACGTTCCCCTCCAAGTCACACACCATCCCGACTTGGAAATATATCGCCGTTCCTTCATCGTCGCTGGGTCAAAATCCTGGAACTCCCTTCCTAACAGCACTGTGGGAGAACCTTCACCACACGGACTGCAGCAGTTCAAGAAGGCGGCTCACCACCACCTTCTCAAGGGCAAATAGGGATGGGCAATAAATGCCGGCCTCGCCAGCGAAGCCCACATCCCATGAACGAATAAAAAAAAAGTATGAAAGTCATGATGAACTTTTATAAAATACTGGTTCGGCCACAACTGGAGTATTGTGTCCAGTTCTGGGCACCGCACTTTAGGAAAGATGTGAAGGCCTTAGAGAGGGTGCAGAAGAGATTTACTAGAATGATTCCAGGGATGAGAGACTTTAGTTACGTGGATAGACTGGAGAATGGGGTTGTTCTCCTTGAAAAAGAGAAGATTGGGAGGAGATTTGATCGAGGTATTCAAAATCATGAAGAGTCTGGACAGAGTCAATAGAGAGAAACTGTTCCCATTGGTGGAAGGGTCAAGAACCAGGGGACAGAGATTTAAGGTGATAGGCAAAAGAACCAAAGGAGAAACTTTTTTACACAGCGAGTGGTTGTGATCTGGAATGCACTGCCCGAGGGGGTGGTGGAGGCAGATTCAATCATGGCCTTCAAAAGGGAACTGGATAAGTACTTGAAAGGAAAAAATTTGCAGGGCTTCAGGGATAGGGTGGGGGAGTGCAACTGGCTGGATTGCTCTTGCACAGAGCCGGCACAGACTCGATGGGCTGAATGGCCTCCTCCTGTGCTCTAACCTTTCTATGATTCCATAACATCGAGCCCCTCAATCACAGTCCTCTAGAATTACTGCCCATTACAGTCCCGACCCTTTCAATACTCAGGAATTGGGAAAGTGGGAACGATATCCGTGAATGTCACTGCTCAGCCTTGCACTGGGTGTGAGTGCAAGAGTGAGCAAGTGTATATGAATGTACATGGGTGTGTTTGTTTATATGAATGTACAGTGTATGTGTAGCATGAGTATGAATGAGTGTGTGTTTAGTGTGGATGAGAGTGAGTGTGTGTGTGTTTGAGAGAGATGGTCAGAGGCTGGTGTATGTGTCTGTAGGGCTGTAGTTCCTGCATTACCTCTGCATTGAGGAGGATGGTGCTGTGGCGGTGCGGGGTCTGTGGCGGTGCGGGGTCGGTCCCGGGGGTCTGTGGCGGTCCCGGGGGTCTGTGGCGGTCCCGGGGGTCTGTGGCGGTCCCGGGGGTCTGTGGCGGTCCCGGGGGTCTGTGGCGGTCCCGGGGGTCTGTGGCGGTGCCGGGGGTCTGTGGCGGTCCCGGGGGTCTGTGGCGGTCCCGGGGGTCTGTGGCGGTCCCGGGGGTCTGTGGCGGTCCCGGGGGTCTGTGGCGGTCCCGGGGGTCTGTGGCGGTCCCGGGGGTCTGTGGCGGTGCCGGGGGTCTGTGGCGGTGCCGGGGGTCTGTGGCGGTGCCGGGGGTCTGTGGCGGTGCCGGGGGTCTGTGGCGGTGCCGGGGGTCTGTGGCGGTGCCGGGGGTCTGTGGCGGTGCCGGGGGTCTGTGGCGGTGCCGGGGGTCTGTGGCGGTCCCGGGGGTCTGTGGCGGTCCCGGGGGTCTGTGGCGGTCCCGGGGGTCTGTGGCGGTGCCGGGGGTCTGTGGCGGTGCCGGGGGTCTGTGGCGGTGCCGGGGGTCTGTGGCGGTGCCGGGGGTCTGTGGCGGTGCCGGGGGTCTGTGGCGGTGCCGGGGGTCTGTGGCGGTCCCGGGGGTCTGTGGCGGTCCCGGGGGTCTGTGGCGGTCCCGGGGGTCTGTGGCGGTCCCGGGGGTCTGTGGCGGTCCCGGGGGTCTGTGGCGGTCCCGGGGGTCTGTGGCGGTCCCGGGGGTCTGTGGCGGTGCCGGGGGTCTGTGGCGGTGCCGGGGGTCTGTGGCGGTGCCGGGGGTCTGTGGCGGTGCCGGGGGTCTGTGGCGGTGCCGGGGGTCTGTGGCGGTGCCGGGGGTCTGTGGCGGTGCCGGGGGTCTGTGGCGGTGCCGGGGGTCTGTGGCGGTCCCGGGGGTCTGTGGCGGTCCCGGGGGTCTGTGGCGGTCCCGGGGGTCTGTGGCGGTCCCGGGGGTCTGTGGCGGTCCCGGGGGTCTGTGGCGGTCCCGGGGGTCTGTGGCGGTGCCGGGGGTCTGTGGCGGTGCCGGGGGTCTGTGGCGGTGCCGGGGGTCTGTGGCGGTGCCGGGGGTCTGTGGCGGTGCCGGGGGTCTGTGGCGGTGCCGGGGGTCTGTGGCGGTGCCGGGGGTCTGTGGCGGTGCCGGGGGTCTGTGGCGGTCCCGGGGGTCTGTGGCGGTCCCGGGGGTCTGTGGCGGTCCCGGGGGTCTGTGGCGGTCCCGGGGGTCTGTGGCGGTCCCGGGGGCTGAGTTCAAATCCCACCAGGACAATGGTGTGGAGACTGAATTCAGTAAATCTGGTAATTTGTGGCTGGCACCAGAATATCCAGATTGTTGTAAAAGCCGACCTGGGAAGGGAACCGTTACCCGGTCTAACCTACAAGTGATTCCAGTCCCTCTGAATGGCCGAACTGGTCACTCAGTTCTACAAACACAGTTTCTAAGTCCAACCACTGTCCTCTCGGGACAGTAAGGAATGGTCAACCAATGAGCATTGCCCAAAACCCGAGAGTACGTTAGAGAGACGAGTGCCCAGAGATACCAGCTGTGCTCCACTTCTCACATGGGAGACATCCAACCCATGACCCAACTCAGCTGGGAATCACGGGACTGTCTGCTTTTCCCAGATTTCATCCCCTCCTGTACCGTCACTCGACCTGGAGCACATCGCCACATCTGACCAGGAGAGTGAGTGAGGAGATAGTTACCCCATCACTGTGCTCAGTCCGCGAGAGGGACAGACCTGTACCCCAGTTATACAGTGACAGACCTGTAACCCCCAGTGCTGTACCCCAGTTATACAGTGACAGACCTGTAACCCCCAGTACTGTAGCCCAGTGTTACACAGTGATAGACCTGTACCCACCAGTACTGTACCCCAGTGTTACACAGTGATAGACCTGTACCCACCAGTACTGTACCCCAGTGTTACACAGTGATAGACCTGTACCCACCAGTACTGTACCCCAGTGTTACACAGTGATAGACCTGTACCCACCAGTACTGTACCCCAGTGTTACACAGTGATAGACCTGTACCCACCAGTACTGTACCCCAGTGTTACACAGTGATAGACCTGCACTCACCAGTACTGTACCCCAGCTCTCTCCAGGCACAATCCAGTTTGTTAGAACAGAATCGGGGATTGTATTGCTGTCTGTTCTTGGGGCATTTCACAATTCAAAAGGACATTGAAGGAACCGTCCGTGAGCTGAAATGCGGGGAGGGGGCTGCGTTGTCTCTCGTCCTCTATCACTCCTCTAATGCTCCTTTCTTCTCTCTGCCACTTTAGAAAATCACGAACCATGTACTGGGTAGGAAGGTGTCCTGGCAGTGAAGCAGCCTGAGCGACAGTCACTGCACCAAATGTCTCAGCTCTCAGGATCCTTACTCTGGAACCCACTGGAATGTAAATAAAGCTTTATTTAATAAACACTGGCTTGTCACTCTGTCCCGCCCACAGTCCTGGGTTTACGAGGGATATCGAAGACAACACTAAAAGGTTTGACAAGTATATGAAGAGAGAGAGGGGGGGGCTGAGATTAATGTGAGCCCCTTCATGACAGACACAGGTGATAATGGAAATAAATGGCAGATTTACTAAATAATGACTTTGTATTGGTGTTCACAGCAGAGGATGAGGATAAAATACCAGAGATACAAGAAAATAAAGTAAGGGGAGGAACTTACTAGATTTAATATAAGTAAAATAATGGTAATGGAGAAAATAATGTGACTGAAGATTGACAAATCTCCAGGATATGATAGGTGAGGAAATCACAGCTGCTTTAATCATGATCTTCCAAAATACTCTTGATTCAGGAATTGTCCCCTTGGATTGGAAAATTGCTAATGTTTAAGGCGGCTGGGAATGAGAAATCACAAAATTAGCTTATTAGCCTAATGTCAGTTGTGGGAAGTTACTGGACTCTGTTAAGGTCAGAGCATGTGGACTCAGGGGACAAGTAGCAGAATGGATAGCAAGCTGGCAACAAAACAGAAAACAGAGAGTAGGGGTTAAAGGTAGTTACTCAGACTGGCAAAAGATGGGAAGTGGTGTTCCACAGGGATCGGTGCTGGGACCACTGTTGTTCACCATTTATATAAACGATTTGGACTCAGGAATCAGAAGTACAATTTCAAAATTTGCAAACAACACCAAATTGGTGTGTATAGTTAATACCGAGGAGGACTGCGACAAAATACAGGAAGACATCAATAAACTTACAGAATGGGTGTGTAATTGGCAAATAAATTTCAATATATATAAGTGTGAGGTGGTGCATTTTGGTGGGAAGAATAAGGAGGCCACATACTGATTGGATAATAAGAGTCCAAATGGGGTGGAGGAGCAGAGGGATCTGGGGTACAGATACACAAATCACTTAAAGTAGCGACGCAGGTTAACAAGGGCATAAAAAAAGCAAACCAAGCACTGGGGTTCATTTCTAGAGGGATAGAATTGAAAAACAGGGAAGTTATGTTAAACTTGTATAGAACCTTGGTTAGACCACACTTGAAGTATTGTGAACAGTTCTGGTCTCCATATTATAGAAAGGATATAGAAGCACTGGAGAAGGTGCAAAAAGATTGACTAGGATGATACCAGAACTGAGGTTATACCTATCAGGAATGTAAATAAAGCTTTATTTTTCACTCAAAGGGTGGTGAGTGTCTGGAACGAGCTGCCAGAGGCAGTAGTAGAGGCGGGTACAATTTTGTCTTTTAAAAAGCATTTGGACAGTTACATGGGTAAGATGGGTATCGAGGGATATGGGCCAAGTGCAGGCAATTGGGACTAGCTTAGTGGTATAAACTGGGCGACATGGACATGTTGGGCCGAAGGGCCTGTTTCCATGTTGTAACTTCTATGATTCTATGATTCTTCTATAAAGATTGAACAGGCTGGGGCTCTTTTCTCTAGAAAAGAGAAGACTGAGGGGTGACCTGATAGAGGTCTTTAAGATTATGAAAGGTTTGATAGGGTAGATGTGGAGAAGATGTTTCCACTTGTGGGGGAGACCAGGACTAGGGGCCATAAATATAAGGTAGTCACTAATAAATCCAATAGGGAATTCAGGAGAAACTTCTTTACCAGAGAGTGGTGAGAATATGGAACTCGCTCCCACAAGGAGTAGTTGAGGTGAATAACATAGATGGGTTTAAGGGGAAGCTGGATAAACACATGAGGGAGAAAGGAATAGAAGATTATGCTGATGGGGTTAGAAGAAGGAAGGGAGGAGATTCGTGAGGAGCATCAATGCTGGCATGGACCTGTTGGGCCAAATGGCCTGTTTCTGTGCTGTAGACTTGATGTAACTCGACGTTACTAGGGACAGAGTGACAGCATTTGGACAAATATGAACTGATCAGGGAGAGACAGCATGGATTTGTAAAGGGTAAGTCACGTCTAATGAGCCTAATTGGATTTTTTGAGGAGGTAACTAATGTGGTAGATAAGGAAGTGTCTATCAGTTATTTATGTGGACTTGCAGAAGGCATTCGATAAGGTTCCACACAAGAGAACGTTAGCAAAAATAAGAGTGCATGCAACTGGAGGCAACCTACTCATAGAATCATAGAATTTTACAACACAGGAGGCCATACGGTCCATCGTGCCTGTGCCTGCTCTTTGAAAGCGCTGTCCAATTTAGTTCCATTCCCCAGCTTTTTCTTCATAACCCTGCAAATTAGTCCTCTCCAAGTACATGTCCGATTGCCTTTTGGAAGTTCCTATGGAATCTGCTTCCTCCAACCTTTTAGGAAGAGCGTTCCAGATCTTAACCCTCTGTGAAAAAAACTCTCCTCAATTCCCCTCCTTTGTGGCCTCTGGTTACCGACCCACTTGCCCGAGAAAATAGTTTCTCCCGACCTGCTCTATTAGGTCTCCCCTTAACCTCTGCTCCAAGGAGGACCATCACAGCTTCCCCAGTCTCTCCACACAACTGAAGTCTCTCATCCCTGGTATCATCCTGGAAAACCACCTCTGTATCCTCTCTAAGGCCTTGGCATCCTTCCTAAAGAGTGGTACCAAAATTAAACGCAATACTCCCGCTGAGGCCTAACCAGTGATTTGTAATGGTTTCGCATGACTTCCTTGTTTTTGTATTCTGTGCCCCTATTTACAAAGCCACGTATCTCTTACCCTTTCTTAACAGCCTTATCAACTTGCCCTGCCACCTTCAAAGATGTGCTCCTATAACCAAGTCCCACCCTCTTGCCGTGTATCGCACCGTACACAGTCCCACCCCCTTGCCGTGTATCGCATTATACACAGTCCCACCCCCTTGCCGTGTATTGCACCGTACACAGTCCCACCCCCTTGCCGTGTATCGCACCGTACACAGTCCCACCCTCTTGCCGTGTATCGCACCGTACACAGTCCCACCCCCTTGCCGTGTATCGCACCGTACACAGTCCCACCCCCTTGCCGTGTATCGCACCGTACACAGTCCCACCCCCTTGCCGTGTATCGCACCGTACACAGTCCCACCCTCTTGCTGTGTATCGCACCGTACACAGTCCCACCCTCTTGCCGTGTATCGCACTGTACACAGTCCCACCCTCTTGCCGTGTATTGCACCGTACACAGTCCCACCCTCTTGCCGTGTATTGCACCGTACACAGTCCCACCCTCTTGCCGTGTATTGCACTGTACACAGTCCCACCCCCTTGCCCTGTATCGCACCGTACACAGTCCCACCCTCTTGCCGTGTATCGCACCGTACACAGTCCCACCCTCTTGCCGTGTATTGCACTGTACACAGTCCCACCCCCTTGCCGTGTATCGCACCATACACAGTCCCACCCCCTTGCCGTGTATCGCACCGTACACAGTCCCACCCTCTTGCCGTGTATTGCACCGTACACAGTCCCACCCTCTTGCCGTGTATTGCACCGTACACAGTCCCACCCTCTTGCCGTGTATTGCACCGTACACAGTCCCACCCTCTTGCCGTGTATTGCACTGTACACAGTCCCACCCTCTTGCCGTGTATTGCACTGTACACAGTCCCACCCTCTTGCCGTGTATTGCACCGTACACAGTCCCACCCTCTTGCCGTGTATCGCACCGTACACAGTCCCACCCCCTTGCCGTGTATTGCACTGTACACAGTCCCACCCTCTTGCCGTGTATTGCACCGTACACAGTCCCACCCTCTTGCCGTGTATTGCACCGTACACAGTCCCACCCTCTTGCTGTGTATTGCACTGTACACAGTCCCACCCTCTTGCCGTGTATCGCACCGTACACAGTCCCACCCTCTTGCCGTGTATCGCACCGTACACAGTCCCACCCTCTTGCCGTGTATCGCATTGTACACAGTCCCACCCCCTTGCCGTGTATCGCATTATACACAGTCCCACCCCCTTGCCGTGTATCGCACCGTACACAGTCCCACCCCCTTGCCGTGTATCGCATTATACACAGTCCCACCCCCTTGCCGTGTTTCGCACCGTACACAGTCCCACCCCCTTGCCGTGTATCGCAGCGTACAGTCCCACCCTCTTGCCGTGTATCGCATTATACACAGTCCCACCCCCTTGCCGTGTATCGCATTATACACAGTCCCACCCTCTTGCCGTGTATCGCACCGTACACAGTCCCACCCTCTTGCCGTGTATCGCATTATACACAGTCCCACCCCCTTGCCCTGTATCGCACCGTACACAGTCCCACCCTCTTGCCGTGTATCGCACCGTACACAGTCCCACCCTCTTGCCGTGTATCGCATTATACACAGTCCCACCCCCTTGCCCTGTATCGCACCGTACACAGTCCCACCCTCTTGCCGTGTATCGCACCGTACACAGTCCCACCCTCTTGCCGTGTATCGCACCGTACACAGTCCCACCCTCTTGCCGTGTATCGCACCGTACACAGTCCCACCCCCTTGCCGTGTATCGCACCGTACACAGTCCCACCCTCTTGCCGTGTATCGCACCGTACACAGTCCCACCCCCTTGTCGTGTATCGCACCGTACACAGTCCCACCCCCTTGTCGTGTATCGCACCGTACACAGTCCCACCCCCTTGCCGTGTATCGCACCGTACACAGTCCCACCCTCTTGCCGTGTATCGTACCGTACACAGTCCCACCCCCTTGCCGTGTATTGCACCGTACACAGTCCCACCCTCTTGTCGTGTATCGCAGCGTACAGTCCCACCCTCTTGCCGTGTATTGCACTGTACACAGTCCCACCCTCTTGTCGTGTATCGCATTATACACAGTCCCACCCCCTTGCCGTGTATCGCACCATACACAGTCCCACCCTCTTGCTGTGTATCGCACCGTACACAGTCCCACCCTCTT
Organism: Heptranchias perlo; assembly: GCF_035084215.1. Classification (NCBI taxonomy): domain Eukaryota; kingdom Metazoa; phylum Chordata; class Chondrichthyes; order Hexanchiformes; family Hexanchidae; genus Heptranchias; species Heptranchias perlo. The sequence continues at coordinate 3,012,474 of NC_090325.1, read as the reverse complement.
GCTGTGTATCGCACCGTACACAGTCCCACCCTCTTGCCGTGTATTGCACTGTACACAGTCCCACCCCCTTGCCGTGTATCGCACCGTACACAGTCCCACCCTCTTGCCGTGTATTGCACCGTACACAGTCCCACCCTCTTGCCGTGTATCGCACCGTACACAGTCCCACCCCCTTGCCGTGTATCGCACCGTACACAGTCCCACCCCCTTGCCGTGTATCGCATTATACACAGTCCCACCCTCTTGCCGTGTATCGCACCGTACACAGTCCCACCCCCTTGCCGTGTATCGCATTATACACAGTCCCACCCTCTTGCCGTGTATCGCACCGTACACAGTCCCACCCCCTTGTCGTGTATCGCACCGTACACAGTCCCACCCCCTTGCCGTGTATCGCATTATACACAGTCCCACCCCCTTGCCGTGTATCGCACCGTACACAGTCCCACCCCCTTGCCGTGTATCGCATTATACACAGTCCCACCCCCTTGCCGTGTATCGCACCGTACACAGTCCCACCCCCTTGCCGTGTATCGCATTATACACAGTCCCACCCTCTTGCCGTGTATCGCACCGTACACAGTCCCACCCCCTTGCCGTGTATCGCATTATACACAGTCCCACCCCCTTGCCGTGTATCGCACCGTACACAGTCCCACCCCCTTGCCGTGTATCGCACTGTACACAGTCCCACCCCCTTGCCGTGTATCGCACTGTACACAGTCCCACCCCCTTGCCGTGTATCGCACCGTACACAGTCCCACCCTCTTGCCGTGTATCGCACCGTACACAGTCCCACCCCCTTGCCGTGTATCGCACCGTACACAGTCCCACCCCCTTGCCGTGTATCGCACCGTACACAGTCCCACCCTCTTGCCGTGTATCGCACCGTACACAGTCCCACCCCCTTGCCGTGTATCGCATTATACACAGTCCCACCCTCTTGCCGTGTATCGCACTGTACACAGTCCCACCCCCTTGCCGTGTATCGCACCGTACACAGTCCCACCCCCTTGCCGTGTATCGCACCGTACACAGTCCCACCCCCTTGCCGTGTATCGCACCGTACACAGTCCCACCCCCTTGCCGTGTATCGCATTATACACAGTCCCACCCCCTTGCCGTGTATCGCACCGTACACAGTCCCACCCCCTTGCCGTGTATCGCACCGTACACAGTCCCACCCCCTTGCCGTGTATCGCATTATACACAGTCCCAACCTCTTGCCGTGTATCGCACCGTACACAGTCCCACCCCCTTGCCGTGTATCGCACCGTACACAGTCCCACCCTCTTGCCGTGTATTGCACCGTACACAGTCCCACCTCCTTGCCGTGTATCGCATTATACACAGTCCCACCCTCTTGCCGTGTATCGCACCGTACACAGTCCCACCCCCTTGCCGTGTATCGCATTATACACAGTCCCACCCTCTTGCCGTGTATCGCACCGTACACAGTCCCACCCTCTTGCCGTGTATCGCACCGTACACAGTCCCACCCTCTTGCCGTGTATCGCATTATACACAGTCCCACCCCCTTGCCGTGTATTGCACCGTACACAGTCCCACCCTCTTGCTGTGTATCGCACCGTACACAGTCCCACCCTCTTGCCGTGTATCGCACCGTACACAGTCCCACCCTCTTGCCGTGTATCGCATTATACACAGTCCCACCCTCTTGCCGTGTATCGCATTATACACAGTCCCACCCTCTTGCCGTGTATCGCACCGTACACAGTCCCACCCTCTTGCCGTGTATCGCACCGTACACAGTCCCACCCTCTTGCCGTGTATCGCACCGTACACAGTCCCACCCCCTTGCCGTGTATCGCACCGTACACAGTCCCACCCTCTTGTCGTGTATCGCAGCGTACAGTCCCACCCTCTTGCCGTGTATCGCACTGTACACAGTCCCACCCTCTTGCCGTGTATCGCACCGTACACAGTCCCACCCCCTTGTCGTGTATTGCACCGTACACAGTCCCACCCCCTTGTCGTGTATTGCACCGTACACAGTCCCACCCCCTTGTCGTGTATTGCACCGTACACAGTCCCACCCCCTTGTCGTGTATCGCACCGTACACAGTCCCACCCCCTTGTCGTGTATTGCACCGTACACAGTCCCACCCTCTTGCCGTGTATCGCACCGTACACAGTCCCACCCCCTTGTCGTGTATCGCACCGTACACAGTCCCACCCCCTTGCCGTGTATCGCACCGTACACAGTCCCACCCTCTTGCCGTGTATCGCACCGTACACAGTCCCACCCTCTTGCCGTGTATCGCACCGTACACAGTCCCACCCCCTTGCCGTGTATTGCACCGTACACAGTCCCACCCCCTTGCCGTGTATTGCACCGTACACAGTCCCACCCCCTTGTCGTGTATCGCACCGTACACAGTCCCACCCCCTTGCCGTGTATTGCACCGTACACAGTCCCACCCTCTTGTCGTGTATCGCACCGTACACAGTCCCACCCCCTTGCCGTGTATCGCACCGTACACAGTCCCACCCTCTTGCCGTGTATTGCACTGTACACAGTCCCACCCTCTTGCCGTGTATCGCATTATACACAGTCCCACCCCCTTGCCGTGTATCGCACCATACACAGTCCCACCCTCTTGCTGTGTATCGCACCGTACACAGTCCCACCCTCTTGCTGTGTATCGCACCGTACACAGTCCCACCCTCTTGCCGTGTATTGCACTGTACACAGTCCCACCCTCTTGCCGTGTATCGCATTATACACAGTCCCACCCCCTTGCCGTGTATCGCACCGTACACAGTCCCACCCTCTTGCCGTGTATTGCACTGTACACAGTCTCACCCTCTTGCCGTGTATCGCATTATACACAGTCCCACCCCCTTGCCGTGTATCGCACCGTACACAGTCCCACCCCCTTGCCGTGTATCGCACCGTACACAGTCCCACCCTCTTGCCGTGTATTGCACCGTACACAGTCCCACCCCCTTGCCGTGTATCGCATTATACACAGTCCCACCCTCTTGCTGTGTATCGCATTATACACAGTCCCACCCCCTTGCCGTGTATCGCATTATACACAGTCCCACCCCCTTGCCGTGTGTCGCACCGTACACAGTCCCACCCCCTTGCCGTGTATCGCACCGTACACAGTCCCACCCTCTTGCCGTGTATTGCACCGTACACAGTCCCACCCTCTTGCCGTGTATTGCATTATACACAGTCCCACCCCCTTGCCGTGTATCGCACCGTACACAGTCCCACCCTCTTGTCGTGTATCGCACCGTACACAGTCCCACCCCCTTGCCGTGTATCGCACCGTACACAGTCCCACCCCCTTGTCGTGTATCGCACCGTACACAGTCCCACCCCCTTGCCGTGTATCGCACCGTACACAGTCCCACCCCCTTGCCGTGTATCGCATTATACACAGTCCCACCCCCTTGCCGTGTATCGCACCGTACACAGTCCCACCCTCTTGTCGTGTATCGCAGCGTACAGTCCCACCCTCTTGCCGTGTATTGCACTGTACACAGTCCCACCCTCTTGTCGTGTATCGCACCGTACACAGTCCCACCCCCTTGCCGTGTATCGCACCGTACACAGTCCCACCCCCTTGCCGTGTATTGCACCGTACACAGTCCCACCCTCTTGTTGTGTATCGCAGCGTACAGTCCCACCCTCTTGCCGTGTATTGCACTGTACACAGTCCCACCCTCTTGTCGTGTATCGCACCGTACACAGTCCCACCCTCTTGCTGTGTATTGCACTGTACACAGTCCCACCCTCTTGTCGTGTATCGCACCGTACACAGTCCCACCCTCTTGCCGTGTATCGCACCGTACACAGTCCCACCCCCTTGCCGTGTATCGCACCGTACACAGTCCCACCCCCTTGCCGTGTATTGCACCGTACACAGTCCCACCCTCTTGTGTATCGCAGCGTACAGTCCCACCCTCTTGCCGTGTATTGCACTGTACACAGTCCCACCCTCTTGTCGTGTATCGCACCGTACACAGTCCCACCCCCTTGCCGTGTATCGCATTATACACAGTCCCACCCCCTTGCCGTGTATCGCACCGTACACAGTCCCACCCTCTTGCTGTGTATCGCACCGTACACAGTCCCACCCTCTTGCTGTGTATCGCACCGTACACAGTCCCACCCTCTTGCTGTGTATCGCACCGTACACAGTCCCACCCTCTTGCCGTGTATTGCACCGTACACAGTCCCACCCTCTTGCCGTGTATCGCATTATACACAGTCCCACCCCCTTGCCGTGTATCGCATTATACACAGTCCCACCCCCTTGCCGTGTATCGCACCGTACACAGTCCCACCCTCTTGCCGTGTATTGCACCGTACACAGTCCCACCCCCTTGTCGTGTATCGCACCGTACACAGTCCCACCCCCTTGTCGTGTATCGCACCGTACACAGTCCCACCCCCTTGCCGTGTATCGCACCATACACAGTCCCACCCCCTTGCCGTGTATTGCACCGTACACAGTCCCACCCTCTTGCTGTGTATCGCACCGTACACAGTCCCACCCCCTTGCCGTGTATTGCACCGTACACAGTCCCACCCCCTTGCCGTGTATTGCACCGTACACAGTCCCACCCTCTTGCTGTGTATCGCACTGTACACAGTCCCACCCTCTTGCTGTGTATCGCACTGTACACAGTCCCACCCTCTTGCCGTGTATCGCATTATACACAGTCCCACCCCCTTGCCGTGTATTGCACCGTACACAGTCCCACCCCCTTGTCGTGTATCGCACCGTACACAGTCCCACCCCCTTGCCGTGTATCGTACCGTACACAGTCCCACCCTCTTGTCGTGTATCGCATTATACACAGTCCCACCCTCTTGCCGTGTATCGCACCGTACACAGTCCCACCCCCTTGCCGTGTATCGCACCGTACACAGTCCCACCCTCTTGCCGTGTATCGCATTATACACAGTCCCACCCTCTTGCTGTGTATCGCACCGTACACAGTCCCACCCTCTTGCCGTGTATTGCACCGTACACAGTCCCACCCTCTTGCCGTGTATTGCACTGTACACAGTCCCACCCTCTTGCCGTGTATCGCACCGTACACAGTCCCACCCCCTTGCCGTGTATCGCATTATACACAGTCCCACCCTCTTGCCGTGTATTGCACTGTACACAGTCCCACCCTCTTGCCGTGTATCGCACCGTACACAGTCCCACCCTCTTGCCGTGTATCGCATTATACACAGTCCCACCCCCTTGCCGTGTATCGCACCGTACACAGTCCCACCCTCTTGCCGTGTATTGCACCGTACACAGTCCCACCCTCTTGCCGTGTATTGCACTGTACACAGTCCCACCCTCTTGCCGTGTATTGCACTGTACACAGTCCCACCCTTTTGTCGTGTATTGCACCGTACACAGTCCCACCCTCTTGCCGTGTATTGCACCGTACACAGTCCCACCCTCTTGCCGTGTATTGCACTGTACACAGTCCCACCCTTTTGTCGTGTATTGCACCGTACACAGTCCCACCCTTTTGTCGTGTATTGCACCGTACACAGTCCCACCCTCTTGCCGTGTATTGCACCGTACACAGTCCCACCCTCTTGCCGTGTATCGCACCGTACACAGTCCCACCCCCTTGCCGTGTATTGCACCGTACACAGTCCCACCCTCTTGCCGTGTATCGCACCGTACACAGTCCCACCCTCTTGCCGTGTATCGCACCGTACACAGTCCCACCCTCTTGCCGTGTATCGCACCGTACACAGTCCCACCCTCTTGCCGTGTATCGCACCGTACACAGTCCCACCCCCTTGCCGTGTATTGCACCGTACACAGTCCCACCCTCTTGCCGTGTATTGCACTGTACACAGTCCCACCCTCTTGCCGTGTATTGCACTGTACACAGTCCCACCCTTTTGTCGTGTATCGCACCGTACACAGTCCCACCCCCTTGCCGTGTATCGCACCGTACACAGTCCCACCCCCTTGTCGTGTATCGCACCGTACACAGTCCCACCCTCTTGCCGTGTATTGCACCGTACACAGTCCCACCCTCTTGCCGTGTATTGCACTGTACAGAGTCCCACCCTCTTGCCGTGTATCGCACCGTACACAGTCCCACCCTCTTGCCGTGTATTGCACCGTACACAGTCCCACCCTCTTGCTGTGTATTGCACTGTACACAGTCCCACCCTCTTGCCGTGTATTGCACCGTACACAGTCCCACCCTCTTGCCGTGTATCGCACCGTACACAGTCCCACCCTCTTGCCGTGTATCGCACCGTACACAGTCCCACCCTCTTGTCGTGTATCGCACCGTACACAGTCCCACCCTCTTGCCGTGTATTGCACTGTACACAGTCCCACCCTCTTGCCGTGTATTGCACTGTACACAGTCCCACCCTCTTGCCGTGTATCGCACCGTACACAGTCCCACCCTCTTGCCGTGTATCGCACCGTACACAGTCCCACCCTCTTGTCGTGTATCGCACCGTACACAGTCCCACCCTCTTGCCGTGTATTGCACTGTACACAGTCCCACCCTCTTGCCGTGTATTGCACTGTACACAGTCCCACCCTCTTGCCGTGTATCGCACCGTACACAGTCCCACCCTCTTGCCGTGTATCGCACCGTACACAGTCCCACCCTCTTGTCGTGTATCGCACCGTACACAGTCCCACCCTCTTGCCGTGTATCGCATTATACACAGTCCCACCCCCTTGCCGTGTATTGCACTGTATATATCTATATTAAGAGTCTTGTGTATGGCACTCAATTCCTGTGAATTTTCTCATCACACTTTATTGATAAATGCCCCTATTCCTATAAAACCTCTGACTCATTGAGAAATGTCACAACTACTAGTGTATATAAGAACACATTGTGACACTGGGTATAACACTCCTGTATGTCTAATATATTTTAAAAACTTGTGTATGCATACAGGTCCTGTCAACTTTTTCATATTCCATTATAAGAATATAGGAGGAGGCCATTCAGCCCCTCGAGCCTGTTCCGCCATTCAATTAGATCATGACTGATCTGTATCTTCATTCCATCTACTCGCTTTGGTTCCGTAGCCCTTAATATCCTTGCCAGCAACATCTATTGATCTCAGTTTTGTGCTGCACCCCCTCTAAGGCCAGTAGATCCTTCCTGAGGGGTGGAGCCCAGAACTGAACTCAGTATCTCCAGATGTGGTCTGACCAGAGCTCCGTGCAGCTGGAACATAACTTCCAGCCCTCCTGAGAAAAAGGCCAATATTCCATTAGCCTTTTTAATTATAATTTGTACCTGTCCACTATCTTTTAGTGATTTCTGTACTTGGACCCCTAAATCTCTGCTCCTCCACAGTTCCTATCTTCCCGCCGTTTAGAAAATACTCTGATTTATCTTTCTTAGATCCAAAGTGGGTGACCTCACACTTTCCCACATTTAACTCCATCTGCCAGTTTTACCCACTCACCTAATCCATCAATGTCCCTTTGCAACTTTCTGCTCTCATCTACTTACTGTGACACCTAACTTTCGTGTTGTCAGCAAATTTAGATATACAGCTTCAAGTCATTGATATAGAGAAAAGCTGAGGCCCCAGTACAGACCCCATGGGGGACACCACTAGTCACATCCTGCCAATTTGAGTACATGCCCATTATCCCTCCTCTCTGGCTCCTACCTACTAACCAATTCCCTACTCATATCAATGGAGGGAAACAAAAAAAACGATGGTCCTAATACTGACCCCTGGGGAACCCCACTGCATACTTTTCAGTCAGAAAAACATCCGTTCACCACTACTCTCCACTTCCTATTCCTTAGCCAATTATGTACCCAGGTTACCACCGTCTCTTTAATCCCATCTGCTTCTATTTTCCAAATAAGGTCTGTTATGTGGTACTTTATCAAATGCCTTTTGGAAGTCCATATGTATAACATCTGCACTACCCTCTCTCTTACTTCATTAAAGAACTCAATTAGGTTAGTCAGACACAATTTGCCTTTAACAAATCTGTGCTGACTGTCCCTTATTAACCTATGCTTCTCCAAGTGAGAATTAATTATCACACCAATGACTTTAGACTGATTGGCCTGTCGTTACCAGGTTTATCCCTCTCCCCTTTTTTGAACAGGGGTGTAACATTTGCAATCCTCCAGTCCTCCGGCACCACTCCCATATCCAAGGAGGATTGAAAGATTGTGGTCAGAGCTTCTGCTACCTCCACCCTTGCTTCCCTCAGCAACCTCGGATGCATCCCACCTGGACTGGATGACTTGTTAACTTTGAGTGATGCCAACCTATTTAGCACCTCCTTTCTATCTATTTTTGGCCTATCCAATATCTCCAGTCCCCCATCTCTACTGCAACATTAACGTCATCCTCTTTTTAAGTGAAGACAGATGCAAAGTACTCAGTACCTCAGTCATGCTCTCTACCTCCATAAGATTTCCTTTTTTTGTCCCTAATCCACCTCACCATTCCTTTTACAAATATATAAAAAGTAAAAGGATAGTAAAAGATTTTGAGGTTCCTGTTTATGTTGCCCGCTAATCTTTTCTCATACTCTCTCTTTGCCCTTATGTCCTTTTTTCAATTTCCCTCTGCACTTTTTTTATTCGTTAATGGGATGTGGGCGTCGCTGGCGAGGCCGGCATTTATTGCTCATCCCTAATTGCCCTTGAGAAGGTGGTGGTGAGCCGCCTTCTTGAACCGTTGCAGTCCGTGTGGTGAAGGTTCTCCCACAGTGATGTTCGGAAGGGAGTTCCAGGATTTTGACCCAACTACGATGAAGGAACGGCGATATATTTCCAAGTCGGGATGGTGTGTGACTTGGAGGGGAACGTGCAGGTGGTGTTGTTCCCATGTTCCTGCTGCTCTTGTCCTTCTAGGTGGTAGAGGTCGTGGGTTTGGGAGGTGCTGTCGAAGAAGCCTTGGCGAGTTGCTGCAGTGCATCCTATGGCTGGTACACACTGCAGCCACTGTGTGCCGGTGGTGAAGGGAGTGAATGTTTAGGGTGGTGGATGGGGTGCCAATCAAGCGGGCTGCTTTGTCCTGGATGGTGTCGAGCTTCTTGAGTGTTGTTGGAGCTGCACTCATCCAGGCAAGTGGAGAGTATTCCATCACACTACTGACTTGTACATGGTGGAAAGGCTTTGGGGAGTCACCCAGCCTCTGGCCTGCTCTTGTAGCCACAGTATTTATATGGCTGGTCCAGTTAAGTTTCTGGTCAATGGTGACCCCCAGGATGTTGACGGTGGGGGATTCAGCGATGGTAATGCCGTTGAATGTCAAGGGGAGGTGGAGATGGTCATTGCCTGGCATTTGTCTGGCGCGAATGTTACATGCCACTTATGAGCCCAAGCCTGGAAGTTGTCCAGGTCTTGCTGCATGTGGGCTCGGACTGCTTCATTATCTGAGCGGTTGCAAACGGAACTGAACACTGTGCAATCATCAGCAAACATCCCCATTTCTGACCTTATAAACCATGTGGCAACTTGCACATATAGCTCGTCAACCTTATTTGTACTACCCCTCACATTAACACATATGCATTCCAACAACATGCTCGTCTGCTTTGCTTTTTCCCCCCCATCTAATTTATGTTCTTTCTACATTATTTTTTATTCTGTTGCTGTTTGGACCTGCTAATTTTCTATGCACCTTGTCTCTCCTCTCTGCTGCGATGTCCTGCTTTCCCTCTATTGAAATGAGTAGGGAATTGGTTAGGAGCCAGAGAGTAGGGATAATGGGTATGTACTCAAATTGGCAGGTTGTGACTAGGGATCTGTACTGGGGCCTCAGCTTTTCACTCTATTTATTCCTTCATCTAAGTTATTGATAAAGAGCTGCATATCTAAATTTGCTGACAACACGAAAGTTAGGTGTCACAGTAAGTAGATGAGAGCAGAAAGTTGCAAAGGGACATTGATGGATTAGGTGAGTGGGCAAAACTGCGGCAGATGGAGTTTAATATGGGAAAATGTGAGTTCATCCACTTTGGACCTAAGAAAGATAAATCAGAGTATTTTCTAGATGGCAAGATGATAGGAACTGTGGAGGAGCAGAGATTTAGGGGTCCAAGTACAGAAATCACTAAAAGATAGTGGACAGGTACAAAATATAATTAAAAAGGCAAATGGACTATTGGCCTTTTTCTCAGGAGGGCTGGAATACAAAGGGCTGGATGTTATGTTCCAGCTGTACAGAGCTCTGGTCAGACCACATCTGGAGATACTGAGTTCAGTTCTGGACACCGCCCCTCAGGAAGGATCTACTGGCCTTCGAGGGGGTGCAGCACAAAACTGAGATCGATCGATGTTGCTGGCGAGGTTATTAAGGGCTACGGAACCAAAGCGAGGAGATGGAGTTAAGATTCAGATCAGTCATGATTTAATTGAATGGCGGAACAGGCTTGAGAGGCTGAATGGCCTCCTCCTATATTCTTATAATGGAATATGAAAAAGTTGACAGGACCTGTATGCATACACAAGTTTTTAAAATATATTAGACATACAGGAGTGTTATACCCAGTGTCACAATGTGTTCTTATATACACTAGTAGTTGTGACATTTCTCAGTGAGTCAGAGGTTTTATAGGAATAGGGGTATTTATAGAATCATAGAAGTTTACAACATGGAAACAGGCCCTTCGGCCCAACATGTCTATGTCGCCCAGTTTATACCACTAAGCTAGTCCCAATTGCCTGCACTTGGCCCATATCCCTCTATACCCATCTTACCCATGTAACTGTCCAAATGCTTTTTAAAAGACAAAATTGTACCTGCCTCTGGCAGCTCGTTCCAGACACTCACCACCCTTTGAGTGAAAAAATTGCCCCTCTGGACCCTTTTGTATCTCTCCCCTCTCACCTTAAATCTATGCCCCCTCGTTATAGACTCCCCTACCTTTGGGAAAAGATTTTGACTATCGACCTTATCTATGCCCCTCATTATTTTATAGACTTCTATAAGATCACCCCTTAACCTCCTACTCTCCAGGGAAAAAAGTCCCAGTCTGTCCAACCTCTCCGTATAAGTCAAACCATCAAGTCCCGGTAGCATCCTAGTAAATCTTTTCTGCACTCTTTCTAGTTTAATAATATCCTTTCTATAATAGGGTGACCAGAACTGTACACAGTATTCCAAGTGTGGCCTTACTAATGTCTTGTACAACTTCAACAAGACATCCCAACTCCTGTATTCAATGTTCTGACCAATGAAACCAAGCATGCTGAATGCCTTCTTCACCACCCTATCCACCTGTGACTCCACTTTCAAGGAGCTATGAACCTGTACTCCTAGATCTCTTTGTTCTATAACTCTCCCCAACGCCCTACCATTAACGGAGTAGGTCCTGGCCCGATTCGATCTCCCAAAATGCATCACCTCACATTTATCTAAATTAAACTCCATCTGCCATTCATCAGCCCACTGGCCCAATTTATCCAGATCCCGTTGCAATCCTAGATAACCTTCTTCACTGTCCACAATGCCACCAATCTTGGTGTCATCTGCAAACTTACTAACCATGCCTCCTAAATTCTCATCCAAATCATTATTATAAATAACAAACAACAGCGGACCCAGCACCGATCCCTGAGGCACACCGCTGGACACAGGCCTCCAGTTTGAAAAACAACCCTCTACAACCACCCTCTGTCTTCTGTCGTCAATCCAATTTTGTATCCAATTGGCTACCTCACCTCAATAAAGTGTGATGAGAAAATTCACAGGAATTGAGTGCCATACACAAGACTCTTAATATAGATATATACAGTGCAATACACGGCAAGAGGGTGGGACTGTGTATAATGCGATACACGGCAAGAGGGTGGGACTGTGTATAATGCGATACACGGCAAGAGGGTGGGACTGTGTACGGTGCAATAGACGGCATGAGGGCGGGAAAGAATAAAACAGACACAGTTTCTCTAGAACATAATCTTTAATTGAATTATAACAGAATCGTCAATTGCTACAACAATTTATGTAAAAACACAAGACAACACTATTAACCCAAAAAACAGTTTCCATAATCGTTACAGCCGTGGAAAAATCATTTGTACAATGTTGTGACTGCCTAGTTAAACCGATAAAACAAGAGAAGGGGAACACTTGGACCCAAAATATACTTTAACTAAAGGTGGTGCTGTGCGAGCGGAGGCTGCGAGACCGCTCGTGTCACTTGTCCTGCTTTGCCATGCGCTCCTCCTGCTTTCGGACCTCCTCTTGTCGCTGTGTCACGTATTTCTGTAAATAGATACGAAACGGTTTCATGTATCGCAGCAGTTATACCACAGGAGTAGGGCATTCGGCTCATCGTGCCTGTGCCAGCTCTTTGAAAGAGCTATCCAATTAGTCCCATTCCCCTGCTCTTTCCCCATAGCCCTGTAATTTTTTTCCCTGTGAGTATTTATCTAATTCCCTTTTGAAAGTTATTATTGAATCTGCTTCCACCGCCCTTTCAGGCAGCACATTCCAGATCATCACAACTCGCTGCGTTAAAAAAAAACGTTGCCTCATGTCGCCTCTGGTTCTTTTGCCGATCACCTTAAATCTGTGTTCTCTGGTTACTGACCCTTCTGTCACTGGAAACAGTTTCTCCTTATTTACTCTATCAAAACCGTTCATGATTTTGAACACCTCTACCAAATCTCCCCATAACCTTCTCCGTTCTAAGGAGAACAATCCCAGCTTCTCCAGTCTCTCCATGTAACTGAAGTCCCTCATCCCTGGTACCATTCTAGTAAATCTCCTCTGCACCCTCTCTAAGGCCTTGACATCCTTCCTAAAGTGCGGTGCCCAGAATTGAACACAATACTCCAGCTGAGGCCTAACCAGTGTTCTGTAAAAGTTTAGCATAACTTCCTTGCTTTTGTACTCTATGCCTCTATTAATAAAGCCCAGGATCCCATTTGCCTTTTTAACAGCCTTCTCAACTTGTCCTACCATCTTCCAGGATTTGTGTACAGACACCCTCAGGTCTCTCTGTTCCTGCATCCCCTTTAAAATTGTACCATTTAGTTTATATTACCTCTTCTCATTTTTCTGACCAAATTATATCACGACACCAATCATAGATGGTGTCATGTTTCTTGAGTGTTGTTGGAGCTGCACTCATCCAGGCAAGTGGAGAGTATTCCATCATACTCCTGACTTGTGCCTTGTAGATGGTGGAAAGGCTTTGGGGGGTCAGGAGGTGAGTCACTCGCTGCAGAATACCCAGCCTCTGACCTGCTCTTGTAGCCACAGTATTTATATGGCTGGTCCAGTTAAGTTTCTGGTCAATGGTGACCCCCCAGGATGTTGATGGTGGGGGATTCGGCGATGGTAATGCCGTTGAATGTCATGGGGAGGTGGTTAGAATCTCGCTTGTTATTAGAACAAAAGAAATAGGAGCAGGAGTAGGCCATAAGGCCCCTCGAGCCTGCTCCGCCATCCAATCAGATCATGGCTGATCTTCAACCTCAACTCCACTTTCCGGCCCGATCCCCATATCCCTTGATTCCCCTAGAGTCCAAAAATCTATCCATCTCAGCCTTGAATATACTCAATGACTCAGCATCCACAGCCCTCTGGGGTAGAGAATTCCAAAGATTCACAACCCTCTGAAGAATTTCCTCCTCATCTCAGTCTTAAATGGCCGACCCCTTATCCTGAGACTATGCCCCCTTGTTCTGGACTCTCCAGCCAGGGGAAACAGCGTCTCACATCCACCCTGTTAAGCCCCCTCATAATCTTATATGTTTCAATGAGATCACCTCCCATTCTTCTAAACTCCAGAGAGTATAGGCCCATTCTACTCAACCTCTCTTCAAAGGACAACCCTCTCATCCCAAGAATTAATCTAGTGAATCTTCATTGCACCACCTCTAAGCAAGTATATCCTTCCTTAGATAAGGAGACCAAAACTGTACACAGTACTCCAGGTGAAGTCTCACCAAAGCCCTGCACAATTGTAGTAAGACTTCCTTACTCTTGTACTCCAAATCCCTTGCAATAAAGGCCAACATGCCATTTGCTTTCTTAATTGCTTGATGTACCTGTATGCTAACTTTTAGTGTTTCTCGTACCAGGTCACCCAAGTCTCTCTGGACACCAACATTTAATAGTTTCTCACCATTTAAAAAATATTCTGTTTTTCTATTCTTCTTACCAAAGTGAATAACCTCTCATTTCCCCACATTATACTCCATCTGCCACCTTCTTGCCCACTCATTTAACCTGTCTATATCCCTTTGCAGACTCTGTGTCCTCCTCACAACTTACTTTCCCACCGAGCTTTGTATCATCAGCAAACTTGGATACATTACATTCGGTCCCTTCATCTAAGTCTTTAATATAGATTGTAAATAGCTGAGGCCCAAGCACCGATCCTTGTGGCACCCCACTAGTTACAACCTGCCAACCTGAGAATGACCCATTTATTCCTACTCTCTGTTTTCTGTCCGTTAACTAATCCTCTATCCATGCTAATATATCACCCCCAACCCCATGAGCCCTTACCTTGTGTAACAACCTTTCATGTGGCACTTTATCAAATGCCTTTTGAAAATCCAAATATTCTACAATATTTATCAAATGCGATTTCCCTTTCATAAAACCATGTTTACTCTGCCTAATCGTATTATGATTTTCTAAGTGCCTTGTTATCACTTCCTTAATAATGGATTCCAGCATTTTCCCGACGATTGATGTCAGGCTAAATGGTTCTCAGTTTTCTCTCTCCCTCCTTTCTTGAATAGCAGGATTACATTTGCTACCTTCCAATCTGCTGGGATTGTTCTAGAATCTAGGGAAGATTATAACCAATGCATCCACTATCTCTGCAGCCTCCTCTTTTAGAACCCTCAGATGTAGGCCATCAGGTCCAGGGGATTTATCAGCTTTTAGTCCCATTAATTTCTCAAGTACTTTTTCCTCTACTGATATTAATTACTTTAAGTTCCTCACTCTCATTAGACCCTTGGTTCCCCAATATTTCTGATATGTTTTTTGTGTCTTCTACTGTGATGGCAGATACAAAATATATGTTTAATGTCTCTGCCATTTCCTTATTCCCCATTATAATTTCTCCTGTCTCAGCCACTAATGGACCAACATTTACTTTTGCTACTCTCTTCCTTTTTACATACTTGTAGAAGCTCTTACAATCCGTTTTTATATTTCTTGCTATTCTATTTTCTCCCTTATCAATTTTTTGTGTTGTTCCTAGATTTGATTATTTTTCACCTTTGCTGGTTTCTAAAACTCTCCCAACCCTCAGGCTTACTACTCTTAGCAACATTATAGACCTCTTCTTTTAATCTAATACTATCCTTAACTTATTTAGTCAGCCACGGATCACTTTTCCCGTGGAGTTTTTATTTCTCAATGGAATGTATATTTGTTGAGAATATTGAAATATTTCTTTAAATGTTTGCCATTGCTTTTCAACCATCATACCCTTTAATTTAATTTCCCAATCTACCTGAGCCAACTCGCCCCTCGTACCTATGTAATTGGCTTTATTTAAGTTTATGACTCTAGTTTTGGACATCACTCTCATCGTTGGAGATGGTCATTGCCTGGCACTTGTCTGGCACAAATGTTACTTACCACTTATCAGCCCAAGTCTGGATCTTGTCCAGGTCTTGCTGCATGCGGGCTCGGACTACTTCATTATCTGAGGGGTTGCGAATGGAATTGAACACTGTGCAATCTTCACCGAACATCACCACTTCTGACCTTATGATGGAGGGAAGGTCAGTGATGAAGCAACTGAAGATGGTTGAGCCTAGGACACTGCCCTGAGGAACTCCTGCAGCAATGTCCTGGGGCTGAGATGATTGGCCTCCAACAACTATCACCATCTTCCTTTGTGCTAGGTATGACTGACCCACCCCGGCATAGTTTCATACGACGTATCATGGAAAACACCACAGGAGATCCGTAGATATAAGTCTACATAATCCATAACTTTCGTTTGAGGATTACAGTCTCAACCAATTCGCTGCTCAATGGCCACTCTCAACAATGTTACACCGTGGAGTGATGGAACGGGGCTGTGTCATTCCCCACACGGTGAGCTCTTGATTTCAATTGTCCCGCAGAGGGCAGCTGCCAAGTGGAGACTAGACGCTTATCCACAGTAAAAGGGGAAATGATTATCGGACTGTAGTCTGTTTCTCATCTCACCCATGGAGCCGCCCAATTACGGCTCACTTTCGTGTAGTAAGTGGTGTGGTCAGCACACAGCTCCGGCCTGGGCTATGGCCACTCTTTTACAACATTGTTGGTATTTTAAGTGCGAGGCCAGAAGTTGAATGCTCCTGGACACACAATAACAGTACTGATGTACAGCACTTACCTCCATATTCTTGTAGTGCAGCACAGTGCCACAGTGAGTCACCTTGGCTGTGTCCTCATTTGTGTAAAACAGAGAACAAATCTGACAAAAGTAACCGGTCTTTGGAACAATGAATTCAACACCTGCGGACAGAGGACAGGATGTCAGCAGTGGGTCGGAGAAGCTGCTCAGTACAAGGTCGAACATACAACTTCTAAATTAATCCTCCTGAATGGCACGCTGTCCCTCCAGGTTCGTTTCGTTATGTGGACGCGTGCATAACTCTCAATATGTGCACGGTGCCTTCACCTTATAAACTTACCCAGTCGGCCGGACTGCAAATACCTACTCCCTCATTGGTGATTTTAGGCCAATGAGACAGCTGCCTTTAGACATGGAAATTTTAAAGAGTTGGAAGTAAAGCTTCCAAGTTCCAGCTTAGAATCATAGAAAGGTTACAGCATGGAAGGAGGCCATTCGGCCCATCGAGGCCGTGCTGGCTCTCTGCAAGAGCAATCGAGCTAGTCCCACTCCCCCGTCCTATCCCCGTAGCCCTGCAAATTTTTTCCCTTCAGATACTTATCCAGTTCCCTTTTGAAGGCCATGATTGAATCTGCCTCCACCACCCCCTCGGGCAGTGCATTCCAGATCATAACCACTCGCTGTGTAAAAAGGTTTTTCCTCATGTCACCTTTGGTTCTTTTGCCAATCACCTTAAATCTATGTCCTCTGGTTCTTGACCCTTCTGCCAAAGGGAACAGTTTCTCTCTATCTACTCTGTCTAGATCCTTCATGATTTTGAATACCTCCATCAAATCTCCTCACAACCTTCTCTACTCTAAGGAAAACAACCCCAGCTTCTCCAGTCTATCCACGTAACTGAAGACCCTCATCCCTGGAATTATTCTAGTAAATCTTTTCTGCACCCTCTCTAAGGCCCTCACATCTTTCCTAAAGTGCGGTGCCCAGAACTGGACACAATACTCCAGTTGTGGCCGAGCCAATGTTTTATAAAGGTTCGTTATGACTTCCATACTTTTGTACTCTATGCCTCTATTTATAAAGCACAGGATCCCGTATGCTTTTTTAACCACTTTCTCAACCTGCACTGCCACCAACTATGATTTATGCACATATACCCCCAGATCTCTCTGTTCCTGTACCCCTTTAGAATTGTACCCTTTAGTTTATATTGCCTCTCCTCGTTCTTCCTACCAAAATGTGTCACTTCGCATTTCTCTGCGTTAAATTTCATCTGCCACGTGTCTGCCCATGCCACCAGCCTGTCTACTATATCCTCCTCACTGTTTACCACCCTTCCAAGTTTTGTGTCATCTGCAAATTTTGAAATTGTGCCCTGTACACCCAAGTCCAAGTCATTAATATATATCAAGAAAAGCAGTGGTCCCAGCACCGACCCCTGGGGAACACCACTGTACACCTCCCTCCAGTCCAAAAAACAACCGTTCACCACTACTCTCTGTTTCCTGTCACTTAGCAAATTTTGTATCCATACTGCCACTGCCCCCTTTATTCCGTGGGCTTCAACTTTGATGACAAGCCTATTATGCGGCACTTCGTCAAACATAGAAAATAGGAGCAAGAGTAGGCCATTCGGCCCTTCGGGTCTGCTCCACCATTCAAAATGATCATGGCTGATCGTCTAACTCAGTTCCCTGTTCCCGCTTTTTCCCCATATCTCTTGATCCCTTTAGCATTAAGAAATATATGTATCTCCTTCTTGAATATATTTAATGACTTGGCCTCTACTGCCTTCTGTGGTAGAGAATTCCACAGGTTCACCACCCTCTGAGTGAAGAGATTTCTCCTCATCTCGGTTCTAAATGGCATACCCTGGTTCTGGACTCCCCAGCCATCGGGAACATCCTCCCTGCATCTAATCTGTCTAGTCCTGTTAGAATTTTATATGTTTGGATGAGATCACCTCTCATTCTTCTAAACTCTAGTGAACATAGGCCTAGTCGACCCAATCTCTCCTCATACGTCAGTCCTGCCATCCCAGGAATCAGTCTGGTAAACCTTCGTTGCACTCCCTCCATGGCAAGGACATCCTTCCTCAGATAAGGAGACCAAAACTGCACACAATACTCCAGATGTGGTCTCACCAAGGCCCTGTATAACTGCAGTAAGACATCCCTGCTCCTGCACTCAAATCCTCTTGCAATGAAGGCCAACATACCATTCGCCTTCCTAACTGCTTGCTGCACCTGAATGCTCACTTTCAGCGACTGGTGTACAAGGACACCCAGGTCTCGTTGCACCTCCCCTTTTCCCAATCTATCACCATTCAGATAATAATCTGCCTTTCTGTTTTTACAACCAAAGTGGATAACCTCACATTTATCCACGTTATACTGCATCTGCCATGTTCTTGCCCACTCACCCAACTTGTCTAAATCACATTGGAGCCTCTTTGCATCCTCCTCACAGCTCACATTCCACCCCAGCTTTGTGTCGTCTGCAAACTTGGAAAATATTACATTTAGTTCCCTCATC
The DNA here is from genome assembly GCF_035084215.1 of Heptranchias perlo. Classification (NCBI taxonomy): domain Eukaryota; kingdom Metazoa; phylum Chordata; class Chondrichthyes; order Hexanchiformes; family Hexanchidae; genus Heptranchias; species Heptranchias perlo. Next base: position 2,993,644 of record NC_090325.1, on the reverse strand, counting down.
CAAATCATTGATATATATTGTGAATAGCTGGGGCCCAAGCACTGATCCCTGCGGTACCCCACTAGTCACTGCCTGCCACCCCGAAAAAGCCCCATTTATTCCTACTCTCTGTTTCCTGTCTGTCAACCAATTCTCAATCCATGCCAGTATATTCCCCCCATCCCATGTGCTTTAATTTTGCACACTAACCTCTTGTGTGGGACCTTATCAAAAGCCTTCTGAAAATCCAAGTACACCACATCCACTGGTTCTCCCCTATCTATTCTACTAGTTACATCCTCAAAAAACTCCAGTAGATTTGTTAAGCATGATTTCCCTTTCATAAACCCATGCTGACTTTGTCCAATCCCGTAATGACCTCCAAGTGTTCTGTTATCACATCTTTTATAATAGACTCCAGCATTTTCCCCACGACTGATGTTAGGCTAACTGGTCTGTAATTCCCTGTTTTTTCTTTCCCTCCTTTTTTAAATAGTGGGGTTACATTTGCCACCCTCCAATCTGTAGGAACTGTTCCAGAGTCTATAGAATTTTGGAAGATGATCACCAATGCATCCACTATTTCCAGGGCCACTTCCTTTAGTACTCTCAACGCCTTTTGGAAGTCCATATACACAACATCAACCGCATTGCCCTCATCAACCCTCTCTGTTACCCCATCAAAAAAACTCAATCAAGTTAGTTAAACACGATTTGCCTTCAACAAATCCGTGCTGGCTTTCCTTTATTAATCCACACTTGTCGAAGTGACTATTAATTTTGTCCTGGATTATCATTTCTAAAAGTTTCCCCACCACCGAGGTTAAATTGACCGGCCTATAGTTGCTGGGTTTATCCGTACACCCTTTTTTGAACAAGGGTGTAACATTTGCAATTCTCCAGTCCTCTGGCACCACCCCCGTATCTAAGGATGTTTGGAAGATTATAGCCAGTACCTCTGCAATTTCCACCCTTACTTCCCTCAGCAACCTAGGATGCATCCCATCCGGACCGGGTGACTTAACTACTTTAAGGACAGCTAGCCTTTCCAGTATCTCCTCTATCAATTTTTAGCCCATCCAGTGTCTCAACTATATCTCCCTTTACTGAGACTCTGGCAGCATCTTCTTCCTTGGTAAAGACAGATGCAAAGTACTCATTTAGTACCTCAGCCATGCCCTCCGCCTCCATGAGTAGATCTCCTTTATGGTCCCTAATCGTCCCCACCCCTCCTCTTACTACTCGTTTACATGCCTGTAGAAGACTTTTGGATTCCATTTTATGTTGGTCGCCAGTCTATTCTCATACTCTCTCTTTGCCCCTCTTATTTCCTTTTTCACTTCCCCTCTGAACTTTCTATATTCAGCCTGGTTCTCACTTGTATTATCAACCTGACATCTGTCATACACAGCAGAAACGGTGTAGAGAGGGCGTAGGGCTTGGGCCGGGGGCCGGGGAAAAGGAGTACTTTCTGCTGGCATAATGTTACTTAAGTGCAAACTAAAAGCTGTACACAGCGGTGGCACGCTGGACTCACCAATAGGGTTGTTAGGCTTATAGGGCGGCATCTTTAACTCAGCGAGCATCGGGCTAGCCAACCTCGTCCGCTTCGATTCAGGTTCCACCTCAGAGATGCGATCTCTCCTCAACTTGGGATCTATTTAAAAAATAAAATGAATTAGCGTGGCTTAAAAACCCTTTGAGCTCAACTCATTTAACAAGAACTGGTTTATTATGTGAACTGATATTCTGGGCTCATAGTTTGTTGTTTTAAATACCACAGTGAAGTCCCTAATTAACTGTACCCCAGAGGGCGGTGGACGCTCAGTCATTGAGTATATTCAAGACTAAGATCGATAGATTTTTAGACTCTAGCGATATAGGGATCGGGCGGGAAAGTGGAGTTGAGGTCGAAGATCAGCCATGATCTGAATGAATGGCGCAGCAGGTTCAAGGGGCCGTACGGCCTACTCCTGCTCCTATCTCTTATGTTCTTATTAACTACGTTCTCTTGCTTTTCTCTGCCCCTTTCCCTGAGTACACACTTACTCAGGAGAGGCCTGACCAGAACTGAACACAGCACGCTGAGGGTCAGTGAGTGACAGACACACCCGTACTGAGAGAGATCGCAGGGTCAGTATAACCTTTGTTAAACTGGCTCTGCATCCTTGCATTCTACCTGCTTGAATGGCTTCCACTGCACTGTCTGCTGAAAGTAACATCTGCTTTCACTCCCATGTCCAATTGAAAGCAAATCCAGAACAAAATCTTTTCACACAAGTGGTGATGTTTACATTGGCCTGTGGTTCGCTCCTCCAGCCACGCCCACTGTCTCAGTTAGTATTTTTATCCTCTTCCCCCCCCCCCGCAATTCTGGTTCAGGCTGGGGTACAGCTTCACAAACACTGGACTATTTGTGGGAGACTCCCAACACAGAGTGTTAACAGGGTATCCAAAGGCTCTTCAGCTAAGCCTGACCCTCCCCATCTGAAGCGTCCACTTCCCAGCAGGAGGTGACTGGATAGCAGCCGGGACTGATGGGGGCCAATCCTAGCCAGTCCAGGCCGGCCTCCCCCAGCACAGCGTGGGCTGAGATTACCAGAGACTGGGAGTTGAAACCAATTACCGCCAGCACATCGAGTGCTTTATTTGCATGTTGACTCTGTGGGCGGGATTTTTTCTGATGCTGTGTGATTATTCAGCCCCCGTGCACCTGGGCTGAACTTGAACACGGAGAGTGGATCGACCCGTGTAATTTACTACAAACACCGAGACCAGCTCAGAGGTAATACCCCCCTCTCATGGCCTACAGGAGTCGTCGTTCTGATCTCTGAGGAAATAGGGGGGAGTCGGAGAAGAATGAGAAGCTGTGTCTGAGTGTGAATCACTTCTCGGGGTAAAAGGCCACTTGCTCAGGGAGCGGGAAGCTGCCAGTGTCGGGAGACTGTATCCAGGCACGGTGGAGTCCGCAGGAGAGAGCAATGAATAAATCTGTTAAACTGCTGATGAGACTCAATCTCACACCTTGTGGCAGGAGTTGAGAAACTGTGCTCAGCTCTCTCTCCCTCAACACTCACCCGTACGCTGTTCCAGGGCTGTAGACTTGGCCACGTCTCCCCCTGAGCTGATGGACGATGCTCGGGCCAGGGGCAGGCTGCTGGGGGGCTGTCCCGTTGCCTTGCGGGAAGGCTCACTGTCCCCAGCTGCCGAGGTCACTGCTTCCTTCTTCGCAGCGATGGTTCCCACGGCCTCTTGTTTCGAGTCTGCGACGGGGGGGGCTTTGCAGGGCTCCGTTGCAGGCACTTCAAGTGGCTGCACCTGGACTGTCTCCGACTCGGTCTCCATAGACTCCTCTTTCACGGCTGCCTTGGGCTTGGGCTCAGGTTGGGGTTCAGCCTCGGGTTGGGGTTCAGGCTCGGGTTGGGGTTGGGGTTCAGGGATAGATTTCACCTCCGTCGTCTCCGCCTTTGTTGGTGCATCATCTGCTGTGGGACACAGATAAGATTATTGAGCTAGTAACATCTCCACCATTCTCCACATTTTATTTTATCCATTCTTGAGATGCAGTTGCACAGACTCAAATTAGAAAAGAAACAATAGAACAACCTTGCCTTTATATAGCGCCTTTCACATCAGGATGTCCCAAAGTGCTTCACTGCCAATGAAGTACTTCTGAAGTGCAGCCAGTGTTATGTAAGTAAATGCAACCGCCAATATGCGCACAGCAAGATCTCACGAGCAGCAATGTGAAGAATAACCAATTAATCTGTTTTTGATGGATTTGGTCATGGGGCAAGTGCTGGCCAGAACTCCCAGATCATTCTCAAATAGAGCCACGGGATCTTTTACAGCCACTCAAGACGGTAGGCAGGGCCTCGGTTTAAAGTCTAATCCGAAAGATGTCTCCCTCAGTACTGCACTGGGCGTGTCAGCCTGGACTACGTGCTCAAGTGTCTGGAGTGGGGCTTTAACCCACGGCCGTGGCACTCAGACTTGACAGCATCACCAACTGAACCAACCTAACACTTTTCAAGCTCCCTTCATGAATTTAAAGGTGTCCCGAGATGAACGATGGTGGAACTCGGGCAGCATTGTTGCCACAGAAACAGGCACAGAGCTGAGTATAAGGTAGGTATCCTGTTAAGTAAATCAGGGCCAATGGGGTCTCCTGGACTAGTTTTGATCATCGAAGAGGGTCAGAGAAGAATTTTCCAGCTATTTCCTGCTAATTGGCCATGGATTTTATCTGATTTTTTGCCTCTCCATGATGGCATAGCTCCGGGCGGGTGGGGAGTGTCTGTATAGTGATGCACAAGGCATCACAACTGCGTGGGCCAGGCTGGACGGACCAGGTGGTCAATTCCTGTCGGTCATTTTCATATGTTCGTAAGTGAGAGACAAAGTATAGCAGATACTGGAGCAGTCCAGTCACTAAAGCACTGGGTGATAAATTTCACCCATTTGATACCCTGTGTTTCTGCAGCTCTTCCTTATGCCAATGGAACACTGATGAGGAGTAATTAGAGACCCACGACCCTCGGGTAAGACTGCTCCAGTGACCGTGGATAGTGGTGCTGACTGCCCAGCTGAAGCAGGAGAACCGTCCAGCCACGTGATACTATCAGATTAGCGGTGAAGTTACACAGCCTCCCAGAACCCAGCCTTCTGACAGGGGTAGTCACCCCTCAACGGCCAGGCTCTCATTTTAAGGTTATGCCTCCTTGGTCCAGAGGAAATAGTTTCTATCTACCCTTTCAAATCCTTTCAGCGTTTTAATTACCTCAATTAGATCAGCTCTCAACCTTCTAAACTCAAGGGAATACAAGCAAAGTTTATTCTAACTATCCTCATAATTTAACCCTTTAAGCCCCGGTATCATTCTGGTGAATCTGCGCTGCACCCCCTCCAAGGCCAATATATCCTTCCTGAGGTGCGGTGCCCAGAACTGAACGCAGTATCTCCAGGATAGTGACTGACCAAGGCTCTGTACAACTTGAGATAAAGGTCAACATTCCATTAGCCTTTCGATTGCTTTTTGTCCCTGTATACGAGCTTCTAGTGATCTGTGTACATGGACACCCTAGTCTCTTCACTCCTCCACAGCTCTTAGTCTCTCCCCATTGAGAAAATATTCAGATGTCTTTCTCAGATCCAAAGTGGGTGACTTCTCATTTCCCACATTATACTCATCCTGGCACAGTTTTGCTCACTCACTTAATCTATCAATGTCCCATTGCAACTTTCTGTTCTCAGCTACACTATTTACTGTGCCACCTAACTTAGTGCCATCTGCAAATGTAGATTTACAGCTTTCTGTGAACAGCAACCTCAAAACAAAAAGGTCTGGTGCACTATGATAGAATTCATAGCACAGGAGGAGGCCACTTGGCCCAGCGCACCCAGAGTACTAGCTTTCCAACAGGAGCTGTCTCCTCCGATACCTTTTCCCCATCTCCCTTTATACTCTAGCTTTTCACGTATTTCTCCAATTTCCGTCAAATTATGTTTAGCCACAAGCATACTCAGCAAAAGCAAATAGTTTTCATAAAGCACCCTGAAGACATCTAGGGGTCAAATATCCTCCCCCCTCCCACCCCACCCCACCCCGGTGACTCAAACCCACTACTGGACCTCTGAACCTCGTAGTCTGGGACCTGCATAGACCCCAGGTCTCAGAATGTGAGATTCCAGGAGCGTGGATTCTGATTCTCGTGGGCGTCCTGGCTGGCAGTTACTGATCCGCGTACACAGCCCAGGACTGTGGCTTTACCTGGAACAGGCTCCGGTTCCTTGACTTCCTGCGTAGTCTCTGCCTTTCTTGTCACTGGCTCAGCACTTTTCGAAGGTTGGGCGTCGCTTTTGGATTTATTTTCAGGAATCTGATTTCCGGTAGTGTCTTCCTCTTCACCCACTTCATCCACAGTAACAAATTCATCCAGGTTAAAAGGGAAGATGTCCTTTTCCTTTGCAAATTAAAAAAAAAACAAAAATGAATTTCTTCGAAACAAAAGGTTAGGGACAATAGTGCTGATTAATAAAGACTTCCCATTTCAACCATCTACTTTAAAAAAGAATGGATCTGCTCAACTATGATTGGCACGATCAATTTATCGAAACTGGATTCAAAAAACGGGACCGCTGCAAATCAGCTTAAAGGAACTGGGGTCATTAAAGGGCATTTTGTCGAAGACATCAAAATGGAACACAATACAGTCTGCAGTTCATTTCTCCCAGTTACGGGCATGGGGAGGGCAGATCAGGAACAAGTTATATGTATATTTCAGGGGAGTGCAGTCAAGTCATTGCCATGCAAAGGCAGAAACATTAGAACAAAATAAAATCTTCTCCCGTATTCTTTGAACAAATTGGTCCATTGGTGACCAGAGTTTTCTAATATAATCAGGCTCACTTATACTCTCGGTGGTCAGACTTCATTCAGTGTTGTTCAGCTCCTGCCCGTATCCCCGCTGTGTTGGAATCACAGCTCACCAGCTCGCACAAGATTTCCAACTCTAACTCAAGTCTGTGCTGGTGTTTTTCTCGGAGTCCTCAGTCTAATCCCATTCTCCTGCTCGCTCCTGGTACCCTTAATATTCCTCTCTCCAAACAACTACCTAATTCCTGTTAAATTAATTTATGTTCTGCACCAACCACCATTTGTGTAAAGACATTTTATCGAACCTCCCTTTTGAATCCTCTTGGGACCTTTCATTACCTTCCCGCTCCCTGGCCGATCTATCCTTTACTCCCCCTCCTCACCTCCATAGGCCTAGTGCTCACACTCACTTAAACTGCTTACTCTATTCTCTCCCTGCCATACTGTGTAGACCCTCCCATCACTGGCCCCAGGTCTGGTGGTGTAGGCCACCCCCACCCCCCCAACCCCTGGTACTACTCACTGCTGCCCCAGAACCTCCGTAATCAGAATCATTCCCTCCCACGTCACATCCCTTAGCCTCCCCATTATTTACCTCCCTAATCTAGCTCAATTAATAATTGAAATTAATCATTTAAAATCTGAGAGCGATTGATTTTTGCTAGCCAAGGGTATTTAAGGAATACGGAGCCAAGGTGGGAGGATGGAGTTAGGATGCAGATCAGCCATGATCTTGTTGAATGGCAGAAAGGGCTCGAGGGGCTGAATGGCCTCCTCCTGTTCCTGTGTTCCTACACGGGCTAGTGTGCATTCAGCAATTTGTTGTACAGCTCTTGCCTACATCCCCGCTGTGTTGGAATCACAGCTCACCAGCTCACAAAAAATCTCCTACTCTAGCTCATTTTACCCCCCCATCAAGGCCTCAGAATTGTGGAGCTCCTCTCCTCCCAGTCTCCCCTTTCTCCATCAATCTACAGACATTTAAAACCAAAGCTTAGTATTACCTAACTACTGCTTTTTATCTTCTCTTTTACTCTTGGCCCTTCTGCTGGGTTCCTCAACAAAGATACTCCTTCCCACCGACTCAGCAAGTATGTCCAGTCAGCATCTGAGCCACAGACCTGGAAAGTGAGCTAGCTGGTCTTACCTGGGGCACCACAACTGGTCTCAGGGCCCCTGGGTTAGGGACGGTTTCTAGGTTTCTAATCCCCATTGCTATCTGGTGACTCCTGCTGGAAACTGCGCTTTTGTGGATTTTGGGTAAGGAAAGGCCTTGGATGTGACAAATAGCTGCCTAAAGACTCAGTCAAAGTTCAAACATGAAATAACGGCCACTTGGGAAAGGTAGCAGATGGTCCAGGAAGTATCAGGGAGCCAACACTTTCAGGGAGGAGGAGAGGGGGAGAGGGGGGAAAGAGAGAGGAGGGTCGAGATGGGAGTGAATCATTAAGAGAGACAATCACCACTTCTTTCTTTGGACTTTTGCTGCTAGTCTTGCGATCCTTACTGCTTCTCTCTGAAGTCGTCTGAAAAATAGGCGGTTATATCATTTTTTAAAAAGTTCTTCAAACCGTGAGTGACATTTTACATCATGTCCTCCATGATCACTGCAAAAGGGTCAGAACACAGTGAGAGGGAGATGAGCAGAGAGCAAAATGCATAGGACAGAAACGGAGAGGGCGCGCACACACAGGCAGTCAGAGGGCGCGCACACACAGGCAGTCAGAGGGCGCGCACACACAGGCAGTCAGAGGGCGCGCACACACAGGCAGTCAGAGGGCGCGCACACACAGGCAGTCAGAGGGCGCGCACACACAGGCAGTCAGAGGGCGCGCACACACAGGCAGTCAGAGGGCGCGCACACACAGGCAGTCAGAGGGCGCGCACACACAGGCAGTCAGAGGGCGCGCACACACAGGCAGTCAGAGGGCGCGCACACACAGGCAGTCAGAGGGCGCGCACACACAGGCAGTCAGAGGGCGCGCACACACAGGCAGTCAGAGGGCGCGCACACACAGGCAGTCAGAGGGCGCGCACACACAGGCAGTCAGAGGGCGCGCACACACAGGCAGTCAGAGGGCGCGCACACACAGGCAGTCAGAGGGCGCGCACACACAGGCAGTCAGAGGGCGCGCACACACAGGCAGTCAGAGGGCGCGCACACACAGGCAGTCAGAGGGCGCGCACACACAGGCAGTCAGAGGGCGCGCACACACAGGCAGTCAGAGGGCGCGCACACACAGGCAGTCAGAGGGCGCGCACACACAGGCAGTCAGAGGGCGCGCACACACAGGCAGTCAGAGGGCGCGCACACACAGGCAGTCAGAGGGCGCACACAGGCAGTCCGATTTATCTTTCTTGGATTCAAAGTGGATGACACACTTACCCACACTGAGCTATTTGCCACAATTTTGCCCACTCACTTACTCTATCAATGTAAGTTCCTGCTCCCATCTACACAACTTAATGTTCCTCCTACCTTAATGTCTGCAAACTTGGATATAGAGCTCTCTATTTCTTCCACCAAGTCATTGATATACATGGTGAGGAGCTGAGGCCCCAGTTCAGATCCCTGCGGAACACCAATTGTCACATCCCGCCAATCAGAACATTCCCTTTATCCCCACTCCCTGTCTCCTACCACCCAGCTAATTATTAACCCTTTGGTTTAACGGCCTTTCCAGTTATTAAAGCTGCTTATCTTTTATATTCCGTCTCAGCCTTCTTCTCTAGGCTTTTGCTAACTACTGAGAGGAAGAGACAGAAGAAATATGACATCAAGCATGGTCAGAATTGAAGCAGTGAGCCAGTAGGGGCAGGGGACAGGGGAGTGAAATTCTGCCTTGGTGACAGTGCACTTGTGTTTCAATAACTAGTGTAGTGAGAAGACATCCACCTAAATGGGCTATTTCTCCAAATTTACACCCTAACTCTCACAGCACAAGAGTGAGGGGAAGCTGCACGCGCACACACACATTCAGCGCCTTGGGGGACCTGAACCACATCCCCAGTGAACAGTTACCTTGCTCCTGGTGGACGATTTATAATCCTTTTCTCGTGGATGCTGGGACACGTGCCTGCGATCGAGCCTCGACTCTTTCTCCTTCTGATGGGACGAGGTGCTTCGTCCACTCCCCTCTCTGCTGCAGCGGTCCCTGGACGAGCTCCTGCCTGGAGTGGGTCCACCCGGTTTGCCCGGATCCTTCGCCAAGTGCTCCTTTTTAGCTGGAGCTGCTTTCTTCTCGGTCGATTTTGAGGCGCTGCTCTCTTTGTTACCTGGTTTCGTTGCTATGGGCTTCGGAGGCGTGGCGGCGGCGGGGGGAGCTGCGGGTTTGGGCGGTGTTATGGGGGCCGGGGTGGAGGGTTTATCGGTCGCTGTGGGAGCTGGGGCCCCACCAGCGGCGGGAGCAGATGCACCCGGGGAGGGCGCGGCGGCCGGCTGCGTGCTGGCCTTCTCTGCGACTGGCACGGTTGGCGCAGTAGGGGTGGCTGCCACGGGTGGAGTTGCAGCACTCGCAGCAGCAGGGCTGCTCACCGTGCTGCTGGTGATCGGCAGCGGCTTGGTTGCCACGTTAGCGGCAGCCGGCGGTGGCGTCTTAGAGGCTGCGTTGGCAGCAGTGGCGGGGGTGGGCTTAGTGGTGGCATTAGCTGCAGCCGGCGTGGGTTTGCCGGCTGGGTGGGTGGGCGTTTGGCCTGGTTTGCCGGCTGGGTGGGTGGGCGTTTGGCCTGGTTTGCCGGCTGCAGCCGCAGGAGTTGGTGCAGGTTTCGCAGCTGCATTCGCCGCGGCTGCAGCCGGCTTGGTGGCTGCACCCCGAGGTGGTTTAGTAGCTGCATCGATCGGGGTCTGGCCCGGTTTGGCGGCCACGCTGGCAGTTACTGGCGCGGACTTGGCTGCCACATTCGGTGCAGCCACAATGGAGGCGGCTGGCGCTGGTTTAGCGAGTGCATTCAGGGCGGGCACCGCGGGCTTGGAGGCTGCGCTGGCATTAGCTGCAGTTGGTTTCACGGCCGCCGACGCAGGTTTAGCGGCTGCAGCTGGCACAGGTTTGGATGGCGGATTTCCACTGGCCGGAGCCGGCTTACCAAGTGGGGAGGCACCGGCTGAATTCAAGATGGGCACAGGTTTAGCAGGCACGGCTCCTGCAGCTGCTGGCGTCCCGGCTGCAGCCGAAGCTGGTGGCGTATTGGCCAGTGGTGCACTGGCTGCCCTTGGAGTGGCCACGGGAGTTTTAAGCGGGGCAGGTGGATCGGTCACTGTTGTCGTGCTCAGGCTCGGTGCAGTTGCCGCTGCCTCTGTCTCTGAAGCAGGCGTCACCACTACAGTCGGGTTTGCTGAATCTGTTTTAGTTTGGTCACTCAGAGTCTTCGCAGATTTCTCATCACTCACGTCACTCATTTCTACATCTTTAGACTCTGCAGATCCAGATGTTTCAGTCTCCAGCGGTTCTGGCTCAGTGGTGGCATCACAACTGAAAAGCAAAAGTTTTCATGAATATTTGCTTGGACTGGGTGTGACAGTGGGTCAGACACTGTCCTTTCACACTCTGTGACGGTGGGTCAGACACTGTCCTTTCACACTCTGGGACAGTGGGTCAGACACTGTCCTTTCACACTCTGGGACAGTGGGTCAGACACTGTCCTTTCACACTCTGGGACAGTGGGTCAGACACTGTCCTTTCACACTGTGGGACAGTGGGTCAGACACTGTCCTTTCACACTCTGGGACAGTGGGTCAGACACTGTCCTTTCACACTCTGGGACAGTGGGTCAGACACTGTCCTTTCACACTCTGGGACAGTGGGTCAGACACTGTCCTTTCACACTCTGGGACAGTGGGTCAGACACTGTCCTTTCACACTCTGGGACAGTGGGTCAGACACTGTCCTTTCACACTCTGGGACAGTGGGTCAGACACTGTCCTTTCACACTCTGGGACAGTGGGTCAGACACTGTCCTTTCACACTCTGGGACAGTGGGTCAGACACTGTCCTTTCACACTCTGGGACAGTGGGTCAGACACTGTCCTTTCACACTCTGGGACAGTGGGTCAGACACTGTCCTTTCACACTCTGGGACAGTGGGTCAGACACTGTCCTTTCACACTCTGGGACAGTGGGTCAGACACTGTCCTTTCACACTCTGGGACAGTGGGTCAGACACTGTCCTTTCACACTCTGGGACAGTGGGTCAGACACTGTCCTTTCACACTCTGGGACAGTGGGTCAGACACTGTCCTTTCACACTCTGGGACAGTGGGTCAGACACTGTCCTTTCACACTCTGGGACAGTGGGTCAGACACTGTCCTTTCACACTCTGGGACAGTGGGTCAGACACTGTCCTTTCACACTCTGGGACAGTGGGTCAGACACCGTCCTTTCACACTCTGGGACAGTGGGTCAGGCACCGTCCTTTCACACTCTGGGACAGTGGGTCAGGCACCGTCCTTTCACACTCTGGGACAGTGGGTCAGGCACCGTCCTTTCACACTCTGGGACAGTGGGTCAGGCACCGTCCTTTCACACTCTGGGACAGTGGGTCAGGCACTGTCCTTTCACACTCTGGGACAGTGGGTCAGGCACTGTCCTTTCACACTCTGGGACAGTGGGTCAGGCACTGTCCTTTCACACTCTGGGACAGTGGGTCAGGCACTGTCCTTTCACACTCTGGGACAGTGGGTCAGGCACTGTCCTTTCACACTCTGGGACAGTGGGTCAGACACTGTCCTTTCACACTGTGGGACAGTGGGTCAGACACTGTCCTTTCACACTCTGGGACAGTGGGTCAGACACTGTCCTTTCACACTCTGGGACAGTGGGTCAGACACTGTCCTTTCACACTCTGGGACAGTGGGTCAGACACTGTCCTTTCACACTCTGGGACAGTGGGTCAGACACTGTCCTTTCACACTCTGGGACAGTGGGTCAGACACTGTCCTTTCACACTCTGGGACAGTGGGTCAGACACTGTCCTTTCACACTCTGGGACAGTGGGTCAGACACTGTCCTTTCACACTCTGGGACAGTGGGTCAGACACTGTCCTTTCACACTCTGGGACAGTGGGTCAGACACTGTCCTTTCACACTCTGGGACAGTGGGTCAGGCACTGTCCTTTCACACTGTGGGACAGTGGGTCAGACACTGTCCTTTCACACTGTGGGACAGTGGGTCAGACACTGTCCTTTCACACTGTGGGACAGTGGGTCAGACACTGTCCTTTCACACTCTGGGACAGTGGGTCAGACGCTGTCCTTTCACACTCTGGGACAGTGGGTCAGACGCTGTCCTTTCACATTCTGGGACAGTGGGTCAGACGCTGTCCTTTCACACTCTGGGACAGTGGGTCAGACACTGTCCTTTCACTCTGGGACAGTGGGTCAGACACTGTCCTTTCACACTCTGGGACAGTGGGTCAGATACTGTCCTTTCACACTCTGGGACAGTGGGTCAGACGCTGTCCTTTCACATTCTGGGACAGTGGGTCAGACGCTGTCCTTTCACATTCTGGGACAGTGGGTCAGACGCTGTCCTTTCACACTCTGGGACAGTGGGTCAGACACTGTCCTTTCACTCTGGGACAGTGGGTCAGACACTGTCCTTTCACACTCTGGGACAGTGGGTCAGATACTGTCCTTTCACTCTGGGACAGTGGGTCAGACACTGTCCTTTCACTCTGGGACAGTGGGTCAGACACTGTCCTTTCACACTCTGGGACAGTGGGTCAGACACTGTCCTTTCACACTCTGGGACAGTGGGTCAGACACTGTCCTTTCACTCTGGGACAGTGGGTCAGACACTGTCCTTTCACACTTTGGGACAGTGGGTCTCAAACTGGGGTTCAATTTTTAAAAAAAAATTCATTCTTCGGATATGGGCGTCGCTGGCGAGGCCGGCATTTATTGCCCATCCCTAATTGCCCTTGAGAAGGTGGTGGTGAGCCGCCTTCTTGAACCGCTGCAGTCCGTGTGGTGACGGTTCTCCCACAGTGCTGTTAGGAAGGGAGTTCCAGGATTTTGACCCAGCAACGATGATGGTCTGAAAGTTTGGTTGCTGTAAGTGGCTGTAGTAAATGAGTTCGGTCATTTCAAACCTAGCTCCTAATGGGAAAGGGCCTACTGCACAAAACTGCTAATCTGCGGCACAAATTGGGAACCTCAATCAGGAGAGGCTGGTGATGCAAACAGAAAAACGCCACTCTGGTGCAGAAATTCTATTTCCATTAAATGGCATTCAGGCAACATTCCTTTACATTGAGTTACATCGAAACCACAGCAGAGAAACAGGCCATTCGGCCCAACTGGTCCATGCCGATGTTTATGCTCCACACGAGCCTCCTATCTCCCTACTTCATCTCACCCTATCAACATATCCTTCTATTCCTTTCTCCCTCATATTTATCTCGCTTCCCCTTAAATGCATCGATGCTATTCGCCTCAACTACTCCTTGTGGTAGTGAGTTCCAGATTATTACCTTCTTACATATTATGTATTTAATTTTAGAGGTTATCCTGGGGTTTGGTAGCTCGGGTGAGGGTGGGGTCCCAGGCTTTGGCAGCAGGTGGGAGGAATGTCCTGGGGAGAAGTCCTGGAATTTGGTAGCACAGGAGGGGGATGAAGCCCAAGACTAAGGCTGGCAACAAGGTTAACGTCTGAATACAGGCTCTGAACAGTTACTGAAGACACAAACCCAATAGCTCAGATGGTAACCATACTGGCCAGTGCAGTACTCAATCAGAAACCAGGAAGGCCCCATTTCTGCTCCATGGAGAGTTCACTTCTCTCAACCACGGGTCCTGGGGTCACTACAGTTTATCATGGCCGAGGGAGGGGAGTATGCAGGTCTGGATGGCCGTCCAGTTACCCCTGCTGAAGAAAGTGCCTGTTTGGGTGTCGGAGAGGGCAGGTTGCTGAAAAGCTGCTGACACTCAGTGTCTGAGCCGGCACATGAAGCATGCCATCGGGCAAGGTACCACGGGGAGCCTCACACGGTCCACAGTGAGTCAATACCTGCAGAAGAGGGAGGGAGAAATACACCAGTCAACCTTCACACACCACCCACCCCCCCCCCCCCCCCCCCCCCCCACCAATCATCTGTATTAGGCCAGTGAGGTTATGGACACACAAAACTCTGCCTCTATTTGTGGAATCATTTTGAAAACATGCTCACCTTCCTTCATTGGTTTCTTCTGCCTTTTCTTCATTCTGCAAAACAAAAACAGCATTTTTATTAATTTTAGCAACTCAAACTAGAGATGCAAACTTAAGAAATTAAATACACTTGGCGGAGGAGAGGATGGATAATGGCACATGGGTTATAGCCACCAACACATAGTCCCACCAGAGAGGGGGTGGGGAGGAGAGGATGGATGATGGCTTAGGGAATGAAGCAGTCCGTAAACAAATGCAGCAAGACCAGGCTTGGGCTGGTAAGTGGCAAGTACCATTCGCGCCAGGCAATGACCATCTCCAACAAGAGAGAGTCTAACCACCTCCCCTTGACATTCAACGGCATTACCATCACCAAACTCCCCACCATCAACATCCTGGGGGTCACCATTGACCAAAATCTCAACTGGACCAGCCACATAAATACTGTGGCTACAAGAGCAGGTCAGAGGCTGGATATTCTGCAGCAAGTGACTCACCACCTGATTCCCCAAAGCCTTTCCACCACGTACAAGACACAAGTTAGGTTGTGATGAAATACTCTCCACTTGCCTGGATGGTGCAGCTGCAACTACAATCAAAAAGCTCGTCACCATCCAGGGCAAAGCAGCCCGCTTGATTGGCACCCCATCCACCACCCTAAACATTCACTCCCTTCACCACCGGCGCACCGTGGCTGCAGTGTGTACCATCCACAGGATGCACTGCAGCAACTCGCCAAGGCTTCTTCGACAGCACCTCCCAAACCCACGACCTCTACCACCTAGAAGGACAAGGGCACCTCCAAGTCTAACACGATCCTGGCTTGGAAATATATCGGCCGTTCCTTCATTGTCGGTCAAAATCCTGGAACTCCCGACCTAACAGCACTGCGGGAGCACCTTCACCACACGGCCGTGCTAGTGATCGCCCATATCCCGAAAACGAATTTAAAAAAAAACTTAACTTAGCTTTCTTTCCAACCTTACGGTATCCTGGGCATTGGCCTCAAAATGCAGGGTTTTTTAAACCTCAAGAGTGCAGTTACGCGCCAGCCAGTACAAAATACAATATGTAGAGATGGCACTGAGACAGCGCTAACATGGCTGACACCCAGAGTCAGGTCCACACCTCAAATATTGGCAGGTGAGGTAGCAGTATATAGGAATTGCTAGATGAAAAAAGCCCGAGGTCTGTCTAGTTTGCCTTCTACCATCCCGGTAGTCGCATGAAACAATAATAAGAGTTGTTGACTAATCATATCAACCATCGACCCAGACACGAGATAAGGAAAACCCCAGTGGTGGACAGCTTTGGAAAACATAGGTTCAAACTCACTTGTTCCTCCCAAGCCTGCTACACTTACCACATCATGTCTCAAATTACTCATGTACTGTATCCCAAAATATTATTTTCTGCAAGATACATTTTGCTCCCTGGGGAGCCTATTTCATAGATTGACCACTTGCTCATTGAAATACTGTTTACACAGATTAGTTTTGAATTTACCCCCTTAAAGCGCAGGCCTGGTTCTACTGTTCTGGACAAGGTGAAACAGCTCGTCACTCCCTTTAGAATCCTAGAAACATCAATCAGATCACCTCGCAACCTTCTCTTCTCAGTGAGAACATGTCCAATTTACACAATCGCTCCTCATAATCCAATCCGTCCCGTAGCTCAAATGAAATGAGCTTTCACTTCACTCAACATTTCCTGGTCAGTCGATTGAGAACAAAAAAAGTATTCTACACAATCTCGAATAGGGAAATATTCTGGAGTCAAATTACTTTTGAACTGCAGTAACTGTCGTTATGTAGGTAAATGCGGCAGCCAATTGCAAACAGAAAAGTCTCACAATTAGCAAATGAGGTAAGTGACCAGTTATTTTTTTGTTAAAGGAATAATGCTGGCCAGGACACCGGGAAAACTCTCTGCTCCTCCTCTTCCACCTGAACAGGTGGATAGGACATTGGTTTAATGTCTCACCCGAAGGATGCCCTGGCATGACTCCCTCAGGGCCAGCCTAGATTATGTGCTCAAGTCCTGATGTGGGACCTTGAGCTAATGGCCTTCTCAGCTGAGAGCGATTCCCACTGACCCAAGATAACACTTGTGTTTCATGACCAAATCAAATCCTCAAGAATTATACAGACAAATTAATGTTCTCTCTATTACATAACGGATCTGAATATGTTAAATAACAATGGAAAATGCTGGAGAAGCTCACCAACATCTGTGGAGAAAGAGTTAACATTTCAGGTCAAAGATCTTTATTTCAGATTCCCAGCATCCGCAGTATTTTGCTTCTAAATATGTTAATGCAGGGAAGGCTACATTTATCAAGGATACAGTGACTGGAAAAAATGAAGTACAGTAATCTCTTTAGTGATAACAGATACTTTCAAGTAAAAATTTCAGATGGGACTTAATCGTCCAACCAGAACAGCATTAAATGCATGCCAGATCGACCTCGGCACGGCAAAACAGAGTATCCCCTCACCCGGGTAAACAGAGTCTCCTTTTTCACTCACTCACAGGGGTAAACAAAGCAGTCCGAGCCTGCATGCAGCAAGACCTGGACAACATCCAGGCTTGGGCTGATAAGTGGCAAGTAACATTCGCGCCAGACAAGTGCCAGGCAATGACCATCTCCAACATGAGAGTCTAACCACCTCCCCTTGACATTCAACGGCATTACCATCGCCGAATCCCCCACCATCAACATCCTGGGGGGGTCACCATTGACCAGAAACTTAACTGGACCAGCCACATAAATACTGTGGCTACAAGAGCAGGTCAGAGGCTGGGTATTCTGCGGCGACTAACTCACCTCCTGACTCCCCAAAGCCTTTCCACCATCTACAAAGCACAAGTCAGGAGTGTGATGGAATACTCTCCACTTGCCTGGATGAGTGCAGCTCCAACAACACTCAAGACGCTCGACACCATCCAAGACAAAGCAGCTCGCTTGATTGGCACCCCATCCACCACCCTAAACATTCACTCCCTTCACCACCGGCGCACAGTGACTGCAGTGTGCACCATCCACAGGATGCACTGCAGCAACTTGCCAAGGCTTCTTCGACAGCACCTCCCAAACAAGCGCAGCAGGCACATGGGAACAACACCACCTGTACGTTCCCCTCCAAGTCACACACCATCCCGACTTGGAAATATATCGCCGTTCCTTCATCGTTGCTGGGTCAAAATCCTGGAATTCCCTTTCTAACAGCACTGTGGGAGAACCTTCACCACACGGACTGCAGCGGTGGCTCACCACCACCTTCACAAGGGCAATAAATGCTGGCCTCGCCAGCGACCGCCCACATCCCATGAACGAATAAAAAAAAAACTCACTCACACGGGTAAACAAAGTTTCCTCTCTCACTCACACGGGTAAACAAAGTCTCCTTTTTCATTCACTCACCCGAGTAATCAAAGTCTCCTTTTTCACTCACTCACCCGAGTAATCAAAGTCTCCTCTCTCACTCACTCACACGGGTAAACAAAGTTTCCTTACTCACTCACAGCACAAGCAAATACGCCGTTTTTCTCACTGGAGGTGAAAAGATTAAGGGGTGGCCTGATTGAGGTCTTCTAAGTTTTGAAGGGTTAGGATAATCTAAATAATGAGGGATTGTTTCCATTGGTTGGTCCGATGCTAACGAATTTAATACAATTGCAAAAATAAAAGAGCTTAGAAAAAGTTTCATTATACAGATAGTAGTTAGAATGTGGAATTCTCTGCCATAAACAATTGTTGAAGCAGAATGTAAAGAGAATTAGATAATTGCTTGAGAAAGAAGATTAAATGGTTACAGGGAGATTGGGATTACACTAGGTGACTAGGTTAAGAAAATCACCAGCATCAACTTGATGGGTCAAATGGCCTGTTGCTGTGCTGTAGGATTCTACGAGTTACATGCACCCTGGAAATATCCCCCTTTCTTCCCTGGCATGTAAATTCATGGATTCCATCTCGAGTGCCAGGTGCTGTCCTTGTATGGCATCTCATGTGGTGTCTCAAGAGTTGGAGAGAGCTTGTGACACTCCGGCTAGAGTGCAAAAAGTCGACCAAAGGGTCTCCTAACATCAAGTTTGTAGGATCTCAAAGTGCTGGGAGTCCAGCAGTGACGAACTGCTAAATACTGGCGTAGTCATGCCTGCACTAGGGTTAGCAGATGGGTACAGACACACACACAAACACCACATGCTACTTGGGCACCAAACTCATCAAATGTTATCGGCTCTGGCCTGGTCTAGAACACAAAGGCCCTTCCTCCTCTTCCTTGATTGAAACTGCTAACACATGTAGTGCAGTACTGTTATTGGATCAGTAAAATGGCCTGCACTTATAATCCAGTGAACTTGAGTTCAAATTCCACCATGGCGGTTTGAGAATTTGAATTCAGTTTTAAAAAATCTGGCAATAAAAAATTTGGTATCAGTAAAAGTGACTGTGAAGCTGTTGGATGCAGGAATTGTCGTCAGCTGGAGGAGCTCGAGCTCCGGGTTTCAGACCTCGAGCAGTAGTTGGCGTCGCTGCAGTGCATCCGCGAGGCTGAGAGTTTCGTGGGTAGCACGTTTCAGGAGGTGGTCACCCCACAGATTAAGAGAGTGCAGGCAGAGAGGGACTGGGTGACCGTCAGACAGGCAAGGAGGACCAGGCAGGTAGTGCAGGAGTCCCGAGGGCATCTCGCTCTCCAACCAGTATTCAAGTTCTGAATATTGGTGGAGGAGAGGGTTCCTCTGGGGAGTGCAGCCAGAGCCAAGTCCACAGCACCATGGGTGGCTCAGCTGTACGGGGCCGGTGGGGGGGGGGGGGGGGGGGGGGAGGAGGAGGAGAATTGTCAGGAGAGCGATAGTGATAGGGGGTTCTATAGTTAGGAAAACAGACAGGCGTTTCTGCAGCCTCATGATTCCAGGATGGTATGTTGCCTCCCTGGTGCCAGTGTCAAGGATGTTACCGAGCGGCAACAGAACATTCTGTCGGGGGAGGGTGAACAGCCAGAGGTCGCGGTCCATATCGGTACCAACAACAAAGGTAAAAAGAGGGATGAGGTCCTGCACTCAGATTTTAAGGAGTTAGGAAAGAGATTAATAAGCAGGACCTCAAAAAGCAATCTCCGGATTACGCCCAGAGGCACGCGCTAACACGTGTAGAAATAGGAGGATAGAGATGAATGTGTGGCTGGACAGATGGTGCAGGAGGGAGGGCTTTAGATTCCTGGGGCATTGGGACCGGTTCTGGGGGAGGTGGGACCTGGACGGGTTGCACCTCAACAGGGCCAGGACGAATATCCTCGCGCAGAGGTTTGCTAGTGCTGTTGGGGAGAGTTTAAACTAGCTTGGCAGGGGGATGGGAACCTGAGTGTAGATTCAGAAGGGAGATATGCAGAGCTGGAAATGGAAGGCAGAAAATTAGTGAGTGAGTTTGGAAGGCAAAGGAAAAAAAGGTTAGAAACTAGATAAAAAAGGAGTTTGGCAGTGCTTAATAGTGCATACCTCAATGCAAGGAGTATAGTGAATAAGGCAGATGAGCTAAGGGCACAGATAGACACGTAGAAGTACGATATCTTAGCTATTACAGAAACATGGCTTAAACAGGGGCAGGAATGGCAGCTCAACGCTCCTGGTTACAAGGTTTTCAGACGAGATAGAGGGAGGGATATAAAAGGAGGGGGGTGGCAATATTGGATAAAGAAACAATTACAGCTGTGAGGAGGGTAATATGTTAGAAGGATCATCAAATGAGACCATATGGGTTGAGCTAAAGAACAAAAAAGGGGCCGTCACACTGCTGGGAGTGTACTATAGATGCCCAAACAGTAAGAGGGAGACTGAAGAGCAAATATGAAGGCAAATTTCTGAGACGTGCAAAAGCAGTAATAGTAGGGGATTTCAACGACCCTAATATTAACTGGGATACAAATCAGTGTAAAAGGTATACAGGGCACAGAATTCTTTTAGCCTGTAGGTAAGCAAGTTCAACAAGAGAGGGGGGGGGGGCAGTTCTGGGTTTAGTTTTAGGGAATGAAGCTGGGCAGGAGGAAGGAGCATTTTGGTGGTAGTGATCATAATTCAGTTAGATTTAGCATAGTTATGGAAAAGGGCAAAGACAGAACAGGGGGTAAAAGTTCTCAATTGGGGAAATGCCAATTTTACAAAGCTGAGAAGTGATTTAGCAAAAGTAAACTGGAAACAGTTACTTGAAGGTAAATCAGTGTCAGAGCAGTGGGAGGCATTCAAGGATGAGATTCAAGAGGTTCAGAGTAAACATGTTCCCACAAAGAAAAAGGGTGGGACTGACAAATCTAGAGCCCCCTGGATATCAAGGAGCATACAGGGTAAGATAAGGCAAAAAAGGGAAGCTTATGTCAGACACTGAGAGCTAAATACTGCAGAAGGCCTAGAGGAGTATAGAAAGTGCAGGGTTGAAATTGAAAAGGAAATTAGGAAAGCAAAGAGAGGGCATGAAAAAATACTGGCAAGTAAAATTAAGGAAAACTCAAAGATGTTCTTTAAATACATAAAGAGCAAGAGGACAACTAAGGAAATAGTAGGGCGTATAAGAGACCAAAAAGGTAACCTATAAGTGGAGGTGGAAGATGTTAGTATGGTTCTTAATGAATACTTTGCGTCTGTCTTCACAAAAGAGGGGGACGATACAGAGACTAAGTAAGGAGGAGTGTGAAATATTGGATGGGATAAACATAATGAGAGGGGAAGTATTAAGGGGTCTAGCATCTTTGAAAGTAGATAAATCACCAGGCCAGATGAAATGTATCCCAGGCTGCTAAGAGAGGCAAGGGAGGAAATAGCGGAGGCTCTGACCATCATTTTCGAATCCTCTCTGGTTACGGGTGTGGTGCCAGAGGATTGGAGGACTGCTAACATTGTACCGTTGTTTCAAAAGGGAGAGATAGACCGAGTAATTATAGGCCAGTCAGTCTAACCTCGGTGGTGGGCAAATTATTGGAATAGATTGAGGGACAGCATAAATCGTCATTTAGAAAGGCACGGATTAATCAAGGACAGTCAGTATGGATTTGTTGTGGGAAGGTCATGTCTGACTCACTTGATTGAATTTTTTGAGCAGGTAACAAGGAGGGTCGATGAGGGTAATGCATTTGATGTAGTCTACATGGATTTTAGCAAGGCCCCACATGGCAGACTGGTGAAAAAAGTACAAGCCCATGGGATCCAAGGGAAAGTGGCTAGTTGGATCCAAAATTGGCTCAGTGGGAGGAAGCAAAGGGTAATGGTTGACGGGCGTTTTTGTGACTGGAAGGCTGTTTCCAGTGGGGTCCCACAAGGCTCAGTATTAGGTCCCTTGCTTTTGTGGTGTATATTAATGATTTGGACTTGAATGTGGGAGGCTTGATCAAGAAGTTTGCAGATGATACAAAAATTGGCCATGTGGTTGATAGTGAGGAGGAAAGCTGTCGACTGCATGAAGATATCAATGGACTGGTCAGGTGGGCAGAAAAGTGGCAAATGGAATTCAATCCAGAGAAGTGTGAGGTAATGCAAGGCAAGGGAGTACACAATAAATGGGAGGATACTGAGAGGTGTAGAGGGACAGAGGGACCTTGGAGTGCAGGTCCACAGATCCCTGAAGGTAGTAGAACAGGTAGATAAGGTGGTTAAAAAAGGCACACGGGATACTTTCCTTTATTAGCCGAGGCATAGACTATAAGAGCAGGGAGGTTATGCTGGAACTGTATAAAACATTGGTTAGGTCACAGCTTGAGTACTGTGTACAGTTCTGGTCACCACATTACAGGAAAAATGTGACTGCACTAGAGAGGGTACAGAGGAGATTTACGAGGATGTTGGCCAGGGCTGGAGAATTTTAGCTATGACAAAAGATCGGATAGGCTGGGGTTGTTTTCTTTGGAACAAAGGAGGCCGAGGGGAGTTTTAATTGAGGTATATAAAATTATGACGGGACTAGATAGAATGGATAGGAAGGACCTATTTCCCTTAGCAGAGGGGTCAGTGACAGGGTCGGGGGGTGAGATTTAAAGTAATTGGTAGAAGGCTTAGAGGGGAGCTGAGGAGAAATTTTTCACCCAGAGGGTGGTGGGGATCTGAAACACACTTCCTGAGAGGGCGGGAGAGGCAGAAACCCTCAACTCATTTAAAAAATACTTGGATGTGCACCTGAAGTGCCGTAACCTACAGGGCTACGGCCCAAGTGCTAGAAAGCGGGATTAAAAGCTGGATTGCTCTTTTCGGCCGGCATGCACACGATGGCCTCCTTCTGTGCATTAACTGTCTATGATTCTATTGTCATAAAAACCCAACTGGTTAACTAACGACCTTTAGGGAAAGGATACCTGCTGTCCTTACCTGGTCTGGACTATATGTGACTCCAGTCCCAAACCAGCTTAGTTGACTCTTAACTGCCCTCTGAAGTGGCCTGGCAAGTCACTCAGTTGTATCAAAACCTTTACAAAGAACCACATGGACTGCAGTGGTTCAAGAAGGCTCACCACCGTCTTCTCAGGGCGACTAGGGATGATCAATAAATACCGGCCTCGCCAACAATGCCATCTGCACAAGACTGAATTTATAAAATGGACTGAAGCAGAAGATGCATTTGGCTGGGGAGGGGGGGGTGCGAGAGGTTTTGGACCAACACCAAATGCTGTAATGGACCATCGGCTGACCTTCATAGAGTCATAGAGTCAGAGTTATACAGCACGGATAGAGGCCCTTCGGCCCATCGTGTCCGCGCCGGCCATCAGCCCTGTCTACTCTAATCCCATATTCCAGCATTTGGTCCGTAGCCTTGTATGCTATGGCATTTCAAGTGCTCATCCAAATGCTTCTTGAATGTTGTGAGGGTTCCTGCCTCCACAACCCTTTCAGGCAGTGAGTTCCAGACTCCAACCACCCTCTGGGTGAAAAAGTTCTTTCTCAAATCCCCTCTAAACCTCCCGCCTTTTACCTTGAATCTATGCCCCCTTGTTATAGTACCCTCAACGAAGGGAAAAAGCTCCTTAGTATCCATCCTATCTGTGCCCCTCATAATTTTGTACACCTCAATCATGTCCCCCCTAAGCCTCCTCTGCTCCAAGGAAAACAAACCCAATCTTCCCAGTCTCTCTTCATAGCTGAAGCGCTCCAGCCCTGGTAACATCCTGGTGAATCTCCTCTGCACCCTCTCCAAAGCGATCACATCCTTCCTGTAGTGTGGCGACCAGAACTGCACACAGTACTCCAGCTGTGGCCTAACCAGTGTTTTATACAGCTCCATCATAACCTCCTTGCTCTTATATTCTATGCCTCGGCTAATAAAGGCAAGTATCCCATATGCCTTCTTTACCACCTTATCTACCTGTTCCGCCGCCTTCAGGGATCTGTGAACTTGCACACCAAGATCCCTCTGACCCTCTGTCTTGCCTAGGGTCCTCCCATTCATTGTGTATTCCCTTGCCTTGTTAGTCCCTCCAAAGTGCATCACCTCGCACTTTTCCGGGTTAAATTCCATTTGCCACTGTTCCGCCCATCTGACCAACCCATCTTCCTAGTGGTCAGGCTGGTCAAGGACAGTACTGATCGGATCAGAGGAGTTATACAGAAAACTACACGCTTCATTCTGGACTCCAGGGAGGCTGACTTCCAACAAGTGATGCATTTTGGTAGGAGGCAATATAAACTAAATGGTACAATTTTAAAGACAGTGCAGAAATAGAGACACCTGGGGGCGTATGTGCGCAAATCTTTGAAGGTGGCAGGACAAGTCGAGGTGGCAGTTTAAAAAGGCATGAGTGATCCTTGGCTTTATAAATAGAGGCATAGATTACAAAAGCAAGGGAGTTATGCTAAACTTTTGTAAAACACTGGTTAGGCCCCAGCTGAGTACTGTGGCCAATTCTGGACACCACACTTTAGGAAGGATGTCGAGGCCTTGGAGAGAGGGTGCAAAAGAGATTTACTAGAATGGTTCCAGGGATGAGGGACTTCAGTTATGTGGAGGCGAGAGACGCTGGGATTGTTCTCCTTAGAGCAGAGAAGGTTATGGGCAGATTTAATAGAGGTAAGAAATAGCAGGAGCAGGCCATCCGGCCCCTCGAGCCTGCTCCACCATTCAACAAGATCATGGCTGGTGATCTACCTCAATGCCATTTTCCTACACTATCCCCATCTCCCTGATGTTCAAAATTATGGCAGTTTCTCCCTATCAAAACCTGTTTCCACTGGTGGAAGGGTCAGTAACTAGAGGATACAAATTTACGGTAACTGGCAAAAGAATCAGAGGGGAAACGAGAATTTTTTTTACGCGCCGAGTTGTTATGATTTAGAATGCACTGCCTGAAAGGGCGGTGGAAGCAGATTCAATAGTAACTTTCAAAAGGGAATTGGATAAATACTTGAAAAGGGAAAAAAATTGCAGGACTTTGGAGAGCGCGCGGGGGAATGGGACTAATTGGATAGCTCTTTCAAAGAGTCCGCACGGGCACGATGGGCTGTGCTATATGGTTCTAATAAGTATCTAGAGTTAAACGGAGCTGTTCATGGTCTTTATATATTAGTGCTGGTCAACTTATCGGTTCTAATTCTCCTTGAAGGCGAAGCATCTGTGACCCTCCACCAGTAGAAACAGTTTCTCCTTACTTACTCTATCAAAACCTTCAAAATTTTGAACACCTCTATTAAACCTGCCCCATAAGCTTTTCTGCTCCAAGGAGAACCCCAGTTACTCCAGACTCTCTCCATATCTGAAGTCCCTCAACCCTGGTATCATTCTAGTAAATCTCCTCTGCACCCTCTCTAAGGCCTAAGTGAGACCAATTAACTTTAACATAAATTATCAAAACAATAAGTAGAAAAGAACTGCAGCACAGTATTACGAAGTAGTTCCAACATGAAAAAGGGTTAAAATCTAGTTCGACTTTGATAGTTCATGACATGGTATTCTGTAGTAGACTCTGCAGCCCTTTCTCATGGAGTTTGTGTGTCAATAGAGCTCCAGTAGCTGTTCCTGGGTAGGTTTCCACTCAGCAGGTACCGCCATTTGAGGAGTTTTTTTTCCAATGCTCCCGATTCCTCAGAGGATAAAATTAGGACATTCCAATTAAATTTCCGGCGTGAGTGGCGAGCACTGAATGAACCTCCAGAAATCATATGGCTCAGGTGAATCAAGGGTATTGACAATTCTGCAGGTGGCAGTGGTATTCTGGTCTGAATTCCCAAAGTACTGACAACAAAGAATTTTTAGAAATAGGTCATTAATTTGTTAGGCAAGGGTATTAAGAGTTACGGAACCAAAGTGGGTAGATGGAATTAAGATACAGATCAGCCATAATCTAAACGAATGGCGGGACAGGCTCGAGGGGTTGAATGGCCTATTCCTATTAGATCCAAGAGCATATCTGTTTTACATACAACAATCCCACCCACCTGCCTAGCAGTATCCCTCAATCGCCTCTCTCTAAAAAGGCAACCATCTCCGGTTTGAGCTCACTCACATGGTCTGCCTTCCCTGGTAACTTAAACCTTTCCTCCAACTTAAATTCCCGATACCTGATCAGGGCTGCACACAGTACTCGTTATACAATTTAACTACTCAATCATACCTAACCTCCTAGAAATTAGGTCGTATGATCTTTTGACTTTCTAGCAACGTAGTAGAAGGAATCTACCCCAGGAATTTCCTAAAGGAAAGATTGATTGGCATGACATGAATGAAACTAGCCACCAACTGACCTGCAATTTCCTTTAGAATACAGACTCTGCTGATCCATGCCATTCTACGTCAATCTAGCATGCAAGACATGCATCAGGATGCTGCCAAATCACCAGGGAGGCTGGCTCAGTGGTCAGTCCATTGCCACTCCTCCACCCTGCTCAAGAGATGAAGACTGGCAGACCTTCCACAGGACAGCAGATGACTGCTGAAGAGTTCGGTGGATCCACTGCGGGTCCCACTCTACACTCTGGCAGGCCCCGAGCCTGGATTCCCTCCAACCACCGTCACACCAATCAGCAGCAAGTCGATTGCCCTTTGGCCCCAAGCTTGTCCCCAGAAGGCCAAGTGTTTACCCGACGCGTGGAAAGAGCAAAATATAAACGTGTGTTTTTTGTGGAGTGCTTTGTTCCCAAGAACACCATGTCTCATCTTTTCTTCTGAACTTAATTCCAACTTCTTCTCAGTGATTTTGATTCTTGACTGTGTGCAGGAGTGTGAGGTGTTCCAAAGTGTGCATGGTTGCTGTTACAATATCTTTGACGTATATTGGTGCCCCTATGTATTGTGCTTCCTTCTTCCACCTGAAAACTTTTCTGGTAAAATAGATTTTGCATCGCAGATGCCAGAGAAAAAAAAATCTCGTGTGTTTTTTTAAAAAAATGTTATTTGGGAGAAAGATGGCTGGATGAAACTGCACCGGCTACAGTCACCCCTTAACCACCATCAAGGTTGCCACAACCTCCAGGGCCCAGCATAGCCTCAAGCCTCATCTCTGGAAGAACAGTAATGTTGCTCCTGTGTAACATACACATGGTGCAAGACTTTTGTGGATCTTCTCAGGATTGTACAAAGGGCACACTATCAAGCAGTTGAGACACAAAGTGAAGCTTCAACATGCTCATGGTGCACTATGCAACCACGCAACTGTATTTGCGCACTAAGATATATCTGTGCCCAGAGGAGCTGGAAAAGCCACATTGGGAGTTAGCCAACATGAGGCTACAGTTGCCCACTAGCCAAGCTGAGGTCAATCTTTGGGACACAATAATGTGAAACAGAATGAAAGAACCTTATAACAATCCACAGTATTTCACAACAGATGTGGTTACCTTTTTTTTGCATTGAACGCTGCTTGGATCGCTTTTGAATCAGCTCGTGTCAACATATGTGCAGGCAAAAACAGAACAGAACGTATCGGACTGGGCTGCATGTAGGAAGCAGAGCTGGAGTCTGCTCAGAGTCAATTAGATCTAAAAATCGACTCACTCATTTCAAGGAAAACACACAGGCAGCAAACACTACCCAACATGGCATTTCACTACAGTACCAATAGTTCTCATGATCAACTCTCATAAGTTTTAAAGGAGCAGAAAGAGACCTTTATGGCCAAGATGCCTTTCAACTTTTTGATTTATCACCTCCTCACTCATCCCCTTGCCACACTCCTCGTCCCTCCTCGCCACATGCCTCGAGAGGAAATAGGGAAGGGAAAGCAATCAGCAGAGAATAAGTTAAAACTATTATGGGAGCTGTCTACGGGCCTCCCGGTAGCAGCAATTAAGTGGCAGAAAGTATTCATTCAGAGATTAGAGAGGCATGTAGCAAAAGTGGAGTTGTTTTAATGGGAGACTTTAATTTTCATATCGATTGGGAAAAGCAGAGTAGCTTAAATCAGAAAGGTAGTGAATTTCTTGAGTACATTCAAGATAGTTTTCTGGAGCAGTATGTTCTAGAACCAACAAGAGGGGAGGCCATAATAGATTTAGTAATGAGCCAGACTTAATAATCTAACAGTAGGGAACATTTATCTAACAGTGATCGTAATATGACTGAATTCAATGTTAGGTTTGAAAAGGAGAAACTTAACAGTTACTAAGATTCTAGATTTTGGTACGGCTAACCTTAATGGGATGAGACAGAGACTGATGACAGCAAACTGGTCAAAACTGTTATCGGGTAAAACTACAGATGAACAATGGGAAGTGTTCAAAAAAGAATTTAGCTTAATACAGGACCAGTATATTCCCTTAAGGGGCAAGAGCTTTACTTACCAAACAAAACAGCCATGGTCGACAAAAGAGGTAACAGATAACATAAAACAAAGCTGCAAAGAATAGTGTAGATCCAGGGGACTGGGAGAATATAACGAACAGCAAACGAAGACAAAAAAAGATAGTTAGAGCTGCAAAAAGGGAATAGGAAAAGAAACTTGTGAGATATATCAAGATTAACACGAAGTTTTTGCAATTATATTAGAAGAAAAAGGGTAGTCAAGGGTAATGTGGGCCCTTTAAAAACAGATGCTGGTAATATTGTAAATAAAAATAAGGAAAAGGCAGGCTTGTTGAATAATGACTTTGTGTCAGTCTTCACAGTAGAGGAAGAGGAGAATATACCTGAGAATCCAGGGAAACTAATAATGACTCAAGGATTGGAACTCACTAAAGTTAATGTAATCAAGAAAACTTAGAAAAAATGGCACTAAATGGCTCAAAGAAGGGGAGGATTGGGTACTTAGTATTCCTGGCTACAAAGTATTTAGGGAAGATAGAAGGGGGGGTGACAGTATCGATCAAAGAAACTATTATAGCACTGGAAAGGGATGATGTAGTTGAGCAGTTAAAGAATCTACTTGGTTAGAATTAAGGAATAGAAGAGTTATTACTCTGATAGGCGTATACTACAAGCCACCAAATAGTGGGAAGCAGATAGAGGAGCAAATTTGCAGGCAAATTACAGAAAGATGCAAGAACTATAGAGTAGAGTAGCGATAATGGGGGACTTCAATTATCCCAACATAGACTGGGACAGAAACAGTGTAAAGGGCAAAGAGGGGGAGGAATTCCTGAAATGTGTTCAAGAGAACTTTCAGGAAAAGTGTGTTTCCAGCCCAATTAGGAAGGAAACTGTGCTGGATCTAGTTCTGGGGAATGAAGTGGGGCAGGTCGAGCATGTTTCAGTGGCGGAGCATTTGGGGGAAGTGTGATTGTAATATTAGGTTTAGAATAGTTATGGAAAGGACGAGGAACAATTAAATGTGAAAATGCTTAGCTGGAGGAGGAAAATTTCAGTGAGTTAAAAAGGGATCTTGCCTGAAGTGCTCGAAAAGAGAACACACAGTGATTTGGTTAACAGAGTGAGCTGCGAACAGCGCGAGAACGGCGGGAAAGAGCGACGATATAAACAGTGCAGAGAAAGCAAGAGTTCAGTCGGCGTGTGGCGGGAAAGAGTGAGACCGGAGCGGGGATATCATTAGCGTGGAGAAAGCAAGAATTCAGTCGCTGCCAGTCAGAACCCACCCGCCCACCCACCACGTTCTGAGAAAAATTCAAGTGTGACGCCACAGGGAAACATGTAAGTGATTGGTTGGTGAGTATTTGACTCGATTAACTTTCAAATCAAGGGTAACTTAGTAATTTAGTAGTAGTAGTAGCAGTAGTAGTAGAATGTTTACCAGCAGTTGTAAAGCTTATTGGGAGTAGTAGCGTTTTTAAATTATAAATATAATAAATAAATTAACAAACACATAATAAAGATGGCAGGGCAGGTGATGTGTAGCGACTGCGGAATGTGGGAGCTTCTGGACCCCAGTGCGATCCAGAGCAAACACATCTGTAGTAAGTGTCTGTGGCTTGAAGAGCTTCGGCTCAGAGTCATTGAACTGGAGGTCGAGCTGCAACACATCAGGGAGGGGGAAAAATACCTGGACATTCATTTCCAGGAGGCGGTCACACCCCTTAGGATAAGGTCATCTAAACTGATCAGTGGTCAGAGACAGGAGGGTGTGACTGCGAGCAAGGCAGGTAAGGGGATTGAGAAGGTAGAAGTAGAGGAGCCTCAGCCTTTGCAATTGTCCAACAGGTTTGAGGTGCTTGCAGCCTGTATGGACGAAAGCGGGGGCTGCAGGGTGGGTGAGCAAACTGACGTGGCACCATGGTACAGGAGGACATTCAAGCGGGGGGAGTTAGTAGGAATGTAGTGGTAGTAGGGGACAGTGTAGTCAGGGCGATAAGACACAGTTCTCTGCAGCTGAGAACGAGAGTCCAGAAGGCTGTGTTGCCTGCCCGGGGCCAGGGTTTGTGACATCTGCTCTGGGCTGGAGAGGAACATGCAGTGGGAGGGGGAGGATCCAGTTGTTGTGGTCCACTTAGGTACCGACGACATAGGACGAGGGAAGAGGTGCTGCTTAGGGAGTATGAGCAGCTAGGGGATAAATTAAAAAGCAGAGCCTCAAAAGGTAATAATCTCTGTATAATTACCTGAGCCACGAGAAAATTGGCATAGGGTAAAATAAGATTAGAGTTAAATTTGTGGCTCAAAGATTGGTGTGGGAGAAATGGGTTTCAATTCATGGGGCACTGGCATCAATACTGGGGAAAGAGGGAGCTGTACCGTTGGGACAGGCTTCATCTGAACCATGCTGGGGCCAGTGTTCTGGCGAATCGTATAACTAGGGCGGTAAAGAAGGCTTTAAACTAAATAATGGGGGCGAGGGATCAAATAAGGGAAGATGTGATAAATTAAAGAAAGAAGACAAGGCAAGAGAGCAAGGTAGCAATAAGGGAAACGATAATCAGAGCGGCAGAGCATGCAAACTTAAGAGTGCGCCAGCAGATAAGGCTAGAGGTTGCAAAAACAGTAAAATGACGGCAGTCAAGACTTTGTATCTGAATGCGTGTAGCATTCATAACAAAAGTGGATGAATTGACAGCTCAAATAGAAATAAATATGTACGATCCAATAGCCACTACAGAGACACGGCTGCAAGGTGACAAAGGCTGGAACCTGACATTTCGGAAGGACAGGAAGCTAGGAAAAGGTGGAGGGGTAGCTCCGTTGATTAAGGATGACATGAGTATAATAGAGAGAAATAACCTTAGTTCTAAAGACCAGAGTGTAGAATTAGTTTGGGTAGAGATAAGAAATAGTAAAGGCAAGAAGTCACTTGTGAGAGTAGTTTATAGGCCCCCTAACAGTAACCACACTGTAGGACAGGGTATACAGGAAGAAATAATGGAGGCTTGTGAGAAAGGAACAGCAATAATCGGGTGATTCTAATCTACATATAGATTGGAAGAATCTGATTGGCAAAGGTAGCCTGGAAAAGGAGTTCATAGAGTGCTTTCGGGACAGTTTCTTAGAGCAGCACGTTCTAGAGCCAGAGAGCAGACTATTCTAGATCTGGTAATGAGGCAGGATTAATTAATGACCTCACTGTAAAGGAGCTTCTAGGTAGCAGTGATCACAATATGATTGAATTTTGCATTCAGTTTGAGGGAGAGAAGAGTAAGTCTAAGACTAGTGTTTTAAACTTAAATAAGGGCAATTATGAGGGCACGAAAACAGAGCTGGCTAAAGTGAACTGGGAAATTAGGTTAAGGGATAGGTCAGTAGAGATGCAGTGGCAGACATTTAATGAGATATTTCATAACACTCAGCAAAGATACAGTCCAGTGAGAAAGAAAGACTCTAGGGGAAGGATGTACCATCCGTGGCTAACTAAGGAAGTTAAAGATAGTATCAAATTGAAAGAGAAAGCACACAATTCCGCGAAGGTTAGTGGCAGAAGATTGGACAGAATATAAAAAACAGCAAAGAATGACTAAAAGAATAATGAGGGAGAAATTAGAGTATGAGAGAAAGCTAGCCAGAAATATAAAAACAGATAGTGAGAGTTTCTACAGGTATTTAAAAAGGAAAAGAGTAAGTAAAGTGAGCGTCAGTTCTCTAGAGAGAGAGTCTGGGGAATTAATAATGGAGAATAAGGAAATGGCGGCTGAATTGAACTGATATTTTGCATCCGTCTTCACTGTACAAATAACATGCCAGAAATAATTGTGAATCAAGAGGTGAAAGGGAGGGAGGAACTTAAAACATTTACAATCACCAGGGAAAAGGTTCTAAAAAAATTATAACCAAAAGTTGACAAGTCCCCAGGTCCTGACAGGCTTCATCCTAGGGTCTTAAAAGAAGTGGCTGCAGAGATAGTAGATGCATTGATATTAATTTTCCAAAATTCCCTAGATTCTGGAAGGGTCCCATCAGATTGGAAAATAGCGAATGTAACTCCTCTATTCAAGAAAGGGGGGAGACAGAAAGCAGGAAACTACAGGCTTGTTAGTTTAACATGTCATAGGGAAAATGCTAGAATCTATTATTAAGGAGGTTATACCAGGGCACTTAGAAAATCTCAGTGCAATCAGGCAGAGTCAACACGGCTTTGTGAAAGGGAAATCGTGTTTGACTAATTTATTAGAGTTCTTTGAGAAAGTAACAAGCAACGTGGATAAAGGGGATCCTGTGGATGTGGTGTACTTGGATTTCCAGAAGCTTTCGATAAGGTGCCACATCAAAGGCTACTATACAAAATAAGAGATCATGGTGTAGGGGGTAACATATTAGCATGGATAAAGGATTGGTTAGCTAACAGGAAACAGAGAATAAGCATAAATGGCTCATTTTCAGGTTGGCAAGATGTAACGAGTGGAGTGCCACAGGGATCAGTGCTTGGGCCTCAACTATTTACAATCTATATCAATGACTTGGATGAATGTATGGTTGCTAAATTTGCTGATGTCACAAAGGTAGGTAGGAAAGTAAGTTGCGAAGAGGACATAAGGAGTCTGCAAAGGGATATCGATAGGTTAAGTGAATGGGCAAAATTTTGGTAGATGGAGTATAGATGTGGGAAAATGTGGACTTGTTCACTTTGGCAGGAGGAATAGAAAAGCAGTATATTATTTAAATGGAGATTGCAGAACTCTGAGGTACAGAGGGATCTGGGTGTCCTAGTACATGAATTACAAAAAGTTAGTATGCAGGTACAGCAAGTGATTAGGAAGGCAAATGGAATGTTGTCATTTATTGCAAGGGGAATGGAATATAAAAGTGGAGATGTTTTGCTATAGTTGTACAGGACATTGGTGAGATCACATCTAGAATACTGTGTGCAGTTTTGATCTCCTTATTTAAGAAAGGACATAATTGCTTTGGAGGCGGTTCAGAGAAGGTTCACTCGACTGATTGCTGGGATGAGAGGATTATCTTATGAGGAAAGGTTGGACAAGTTGGGCCTGTATACACTGGAGTTTAGAAGAATGAGGGGTGATCTTATTGAAACATATAAGATCCTGAGGGGGCTTAAAGGGGTAGATGCTGAGAGGATGTTTCCCCTTGTGGGAGAGACTAGGACTAGGGGACACAGTTTAAAAATAAGGGGTCTCCCATTTAAGACGGAGATGAGGAGAATTGTTTTCTTCTGAGGGTCGTGAGTTTGTGGAACTCCCTTCCCCAGAGAGCGGTGGAGGCAGGGTCATTGAACGTTTTTAAGGCTGAGTTAGATAGATTCCTGATTAACAAGGTCTTCAGGGAGGAGTTGATTCGGGTACAGAGTCCTGGGGGAAAAGGAAGGGCACCCAAAACTAGAGCTCCCTGGATGACTAAAGACAAAGAGATTAAAGCTAAACAGAAAAAGGAGGCTTATGAAGAAGATACGGTTCATAATAGAGAACCAGGCTGAATACAGAGAGTACAGAGATCATCTAAAAAAGGGAATAAGAGGGGCAAAGAGAGAGTATGAGAATAGATTAGCAGGTAACATAAAAGGGAACCCAAAAGTCTTTTATAAACATATAAATAGTAAAAGGGCAGTCAAAGGAAGGGTGGGACCAATTAGGGACAAAAAAAAATCTTCTTGTGGAGGCAGAGGACATGGCTAAGGATGCTGCCATTGTAGCAGTAAAGGAGGAAGTAGTAGCGATATTGGATAGGATAAAAATAGATAAAGAGGAGGTACTTAAAAGATTGGCAGTACTCAAAGTAGAAAAGTCACCCGGTCCAGATGGGATGCATCCTAAGTTAATGAGAGAAGGGTGGAAATTGTGGAGGATCTGGCCACAATCTTCCAATCCTCCTTAGATATGGGGACGGTGCTGGAGGATTGCAAACGTTACAGTCCTGTTCAAAAAAGGGGAGAGGGATAAACCCGACAATTACAGGCCAATCAGCCTAACGTCGGTGGTGGGGAAACTTTTAGAAACAATAAT
Source organism: Heptranchias perlo (assembly GCF_035084215.1). Taxonomy (NCBI): domain Eukaryota; kingdom Metazoa; phylum Chordata; class Chondrichthyes; order Hexanchiformes; family Hexanchidae; genus Heptranchias; species Heptranchias perlo. The sequence goes on along the minus strand of NC_090325.1, from coordinate 2,959,400 downwards.
CCGGGACAAAATCAATCGGGACTTGGAAAAGTATGGGCTAATAAATGAACGGCAGCACTGATTTGTTAAAGGAAAATTGTGTTTGACTAAATTGATTAAGTTCTTTTATGAAGTAACGGAGCATTGATGAGGGTAGTGCAGTTGATGTGTATATGGACTTTCAAAAGACATTTGATAAAGTACCAGAAAATAGACTTGTTAACAATAGAACGAGGAGAGGCAATATAAACTAGAGGGCACAACTCTAAAAGGGGTACAGGAACAGGTGGCAGGGCAAGTTGTGAAAGTGGTTAAAAAAGCATACGGGATCCTGCGCTTAATAAAATAGAGGCATAGAGTACAAAAGTATGGAAGTCATGATGAACCTTTATAAAACACTGGTTCGGCCACAACTGGAGTATTGTGTCCAGTTCTGGGCACTGCACTTTAGGAAGGATGTGAAGGCCTTAGAGAAGGTGCAGGAGAGATTTACTAGAATGATTCCAGGGATGAGGGGCTTTAGTCACGAGGATAGACTGGAGAAGCTGGTGTTGTTCTCCTTAGAACAGAGATGGTTGCTAGGAGATTTGATCGAGGTATTCAAAATCATAAAGGGTCTAGACAGAGTAGATAGAGGGAAACTGTTCCATTGGCGGAAGGGTCAAGAACCAGAGGACAAAGATTTAAGGTGATTGGCAAAAGAACCAAAAGGTGACATGAGGATAAACTTTTTTTTACACAGCGAGTGGTTAGGATCTGGAATGCACTGCCCGAGGGGGTGGTGGAGGCAGATTCAATCATGGCCTTCAAAATGGAACTGGATAAGTACTTGAAAGGAAAAAAATCTGCAAGGCTACGGGGAAACGGCAGGGGAGTGGGACTCGCTGGATTGCTCTTGCACAGAACCAGCGTGGACTCGATGGGCCGAATGGCCTCCTTCCATGTAACCTTTCTATGATTCTATGAAATTATTGACCTGGTTAGATTGGTTAGGCGGAATGAAGTGACTAGTGATTTCCCACAAGGATCCGTGCTGGGGCCTCAACAATTTACTATAGAATCATAGAAAATTTACAGCACAGGAGGCCATTCGGCCCATCGTGTCAGCGCCGGCCAGAAATGAGCCACCCAGCCCAATTCTACTTTCCAGCACCTGATCCTGTAGGTCACGGCACTTCAGGTGCAATCCAGGTACTTTTAAAAATGAGTTGAGGGTTTTGCCTCTACCACCCTTTCAGGCAGTGAGTTCCACCCCCACCATTATATTTCTTAATGACTTACATAACACAATAGAGAGCCATATATCCAAGCTTGCCAATGACACAAAGATTGGTAGATGGGAGCATAAAATTACAAAGAGACACTGATAAAGTGAGTGGGTAAAACCGTTGCAGATGGATTTCAGGGCGCAGAAGAGATTTACTAGAATAGTACCAGGGATGAGGGACCACAGTGATGTGGAGACACTAGAGAAACTGGGGTTGTTCTACTTAGAGCAGAGAAGGGTAAGGGGAGATTTGATACAGGTGTTCAAAATCATGAACAGTTTTGAAATAAGGAGAAACTGTTTCCAGTGACAGAAGGGTCGGCAACCAAGTGACAGAAGGGTCGGCAACCAGAGGACACAGATTTAAGGTGATCGGCAAAGGAGCCAGAGGTGGCATGAGGAAAGTTTTTTAAAAAAAAATGCAGCAAGTTGTAATGATCTGGAATGCATTGCCTGAAAGGGTAGTGGAAGAGATTCAATGGTAAGTTTCAAAAAGGAATTTGATAAATACTTAAAGGGAAAAAATTTACAGGGCAATGGGGAAAGAGCAGAAGGATGGGACTAATCGGATTGCTCTTTCAAAGAGCCGGCACAGGCATGATAGGCCGAATGACCATCTCCTGTGATACCATGATTGCAATGTGAGGTCATCCATTTTGGACCAAAAAAGGATAGATCAGAGTATTTTTTTTAAAGATGAAAAGCTAGGAACGGTGGAGGTCCAAAGAGATTTAGGGGTCCACGTACACAGATCACTAAAATGTAGTAGTCAGGTACAAAAAATAACCAAAAATGCTAATGGAATGTTAGCCTTTATTTAGAGGGCTAGAATCTAAAGGGGAGCATGTTTTGTTATAGCTATACAAAGCCCTGGTTAGACCACATCTGCAGTACTGTATACAGTTCTGGGCATCGCACCTTAGAAAGGATATACTGGCCTTGGAAGGAGTGCAGAGCAGATTCACCAGAATGTTACCAGGGCTCCAAGGATTAGATTATGAGGAGCAATTACATAAACTAGGCTTGTATTCTCTGGAATATAGAAGGTTAAGGGGGTGATTTGATTGAGGTTTTTAGGACTTTGAAAGGAATTGATGGGGTAGATAGAGAGTAACTTTATCCGCTGGTGGGGGAGTCTAGGACAAGTGGTCATAACCTTAAAATCAGAGCCAGGCCAATCAGGAGAGAAGTTAGGAAACACTTCACACAAAGGGTGGTAGATGCGTGGAACTCTCTCCCACAAAAAGCAGTAGATGCTAGCTCAATCAATAATTTTAAATCTGAGATTGATAGATTTTTACAAGCCAAGGGTATTAAAGGAAATGGAGCCAAGGCGGGTGGATGGAGTTCAGTTACAGGTCAGCCACGATCTCACTGAATGGGGGAACAGGCTCGAGGGGCTGAATGGCCTCGTCCTGTTCCTATGTTCCCTCCTCGCCAGAAACTGGTTTGATTATCTTTTGACCTCATTTATACTGTCAGTTTCCAGTATCTTTTGTGATTACTTATTCCAAATCTCAATTAGTCCTTGGGTGAACATTTTTGCTCCCTCATTTTTAAAAAAAGTCTTATATTCCTCTGAACATGAATCCTTCGCACTCTCTAATTGCCTCTACACTGCTTGTTTCAATATCCTTCTTTGGTAACTTATTCCACAACTTTATTACCCTTTGGGGGAAAATTCCTCCTGATTTCTCACTTCAAGATTTCTTATTTTAACTTGTCTCTTCAGATTAGAGTTGTGATACTGTAAGCAACGAAAGACGACTGACTTCCATTTACATAGCGCCTTTTGCAATCTCAGGACATCCTAAAGCACTTTGCAGCCAATGAAGTACTTTTAAAGCTTGGTCACTCTGCTGTAATGTAGGAAACGCAGCAGCCAGTTTGTGCACAGCAAGCTCCCACAAACAGCAATGAGATAATGATCAGATCATCTGTTTTTAGTGATGCTGATTGAGGGATTAACATTACCCAGGACACGGGAGAATGCCCCTGGCTCTTCTTCGAATAGTGCCATGGGATCCTTTACATCCACCTGAGGGGCCAGATGGGGCATCAGTTTAACATCTCATCCAAAAGACGGATTATATTCGGGAGCATAGCTACAAGGGAGTTTATATTTTTACATGGCTTTTTTTATGAACGATATTTGATGTTTGATACCAGTTAAGACTGACCCACCCTTGCAATCCAAATAGCTCAGCATCTGATTGATCAGCTTGTCCTAAGACAGCTTGCTTCTGATTCCTAACAAGGAAAAGGGATGATGATTTACGGTATAGTATTGAGATTATAGCATTAGCAAACCAGAGGCCAGGAGTTAAAATCCCACCATGGCAAGTTGTGAAACTGAACTCAATAAATCTGAATTTCTGAGCTGGCACCAGAGAAAAATGACTGTAAAACTGCCAGACTGCTGTCCAGACCCAAATGTTTGGCCGATGTCCTTCAGAAACAGGAACCCGCCTTCCTACCCGCTCGGGCCTACACTCACACCAGTCCCACACTGCCTGGTTAACTTTAAAGCGGTCTAGCAAGTTACTCAATTGTACAAACAATTGCTACGTAGAAGGCCCAGTACTACCTTCTTCAGGCCACTAGACATTGGCAATAAATGTAACCTTGCCAGTGTTGCCCATAACTCAAAAACAAATTTTTAAAAGCTTACTTTCACACAACGTGTTCCTCACACAAACCAATAGCAGAAAAAAGCAAGAGACTTTGACCATTCACTCTAATGCACACATTAGGGATGTGCTCAGCAAGTGGACCACCTTAATGCCTCGAAAGTGCCATTAGTTAAACAGGCCAAATAGCAGTGAAAGCAAGACGAAATGGAGCAACCATTGTCTAAGGTGGTCGTTTATTTTAGAACCATTTGGAACTAAGGAATACATTAATGCAAATTCTGCAAATAAGCAGCATAACCCAAAACACACATCACTAACTGACGAAAGACAATTACTGCGGCAATCATAAAGGGATTGTAGTCAGCCTATCAATTCAGAATTACTGAAGTTCACAACTAACATTACATCCTTAGAGTGTTTCCGAGCACAGCATTTTCCTGTACTAACTGTCCAGACTTCCTGTTTATTAGGCAGGGTAATGGTTAGTTTTTAAAAACTTGAGCAGAGTGTTCTTTTTGCAGAGCCCTGGTTCGTCACAGAACGTGCATGGGTTTTGCGAGTTTCTCATCTTCACTGCTGTAAGAGCCTCATCTACGAGCCTTTTTCCCTGAAGAAAGGAAAACACAGATAAATGACTGGGGGAAGGAACTATGCTCAACATTGCATTCCAGGAGAAGAGGTTTACCATGGTGAGAAATTCGTGATAACCCCCATTTTTCTCAAAATACAATGTTGCAAGATGTTTACACTTTGGCAGCCAGTGTCACACCAGTGCTGGTCACACTGCTGTCAGCAGCAGTTCCCATTCTTGTCTGCGCCCAGTGTCAACATCAAGTACTTCCAGGTCAGTTATCAGTTGGTTAGACGCAGAGTAAAGCTCCCTCCATTCTGCCCCAACTTGTGCGAGCACCTTCTAGTGCACCAGTGTGACACATCCATTTCTCACGCCAGCCGTACACTGCGGCCTCTCTGATGGAGACTACCCAATTCTGGGCACTGGCGGGTCATGGGCCTGTACTCACTGGAACCTGGAATGAGAATGCCAGAAATTCCTTTCATTTAAGACCCTTCCAACCGGCAGAGGGAGACGACTTTCATCACCTCAATCAGGGCTGTAGCGAAGCATAGGTCCTGAAGATTGAAGTGTTTGAACACACTGCTCCATCCAGTCCTCAGAACCGCTGGCTTTAAGGGCAGTGCTTTAGTGAGTTCAGCAGTTGGTTGCCAAGTTGCTCGCTGGGAAGAACCCTTGAATTCTTCAGTGAGATAAATGCAGGCTTTAATGGCAGCAGAGAAGATGCGCCAAACATGACATCTGAATCACTGTTTTCACATCAACTAATGCCATACAGCCTTTTCCCACTAGATCTAGTGTCTTCCAATAGTGCAGCCCACTATACGATCTGGTGAAGTGACAATGTCGAGATTCAAAATGATGAGACCTAAATGCACCACAAAGAACAAAGCTGTTCTCCCTAGAATTTGCGATAGTCACGTTGCTGACTGAAAATGATTGGCAATGTATCTAACCATACCCAGCTGTGTTGAAACACCTCCAGACAGAATGTTACACAAGAGTTTTGGATGGGTCTGCCTGAATAGAGGACGATGGGCTCGCTGAGGTTTAGAGCCTTCACTTTCCATTTCAGGCACCAAGTGTCAGTATCAAGTGTGCTTAGATACAGAGTAAAGCTCCCTCTACCCTATCAGATCAAACACACCCAGGACAGGTACGGTATGGGTTAGATATAGGATAAAGCTCCCTTTACACTGTCCCATCAAACGCTCCCAGGGTCAGGTACAGCACGGGTTAGATACAGAGTAAAGCTCCCTCTACACTGTCCCATCAAACACTCCCAGGGCAGGTACAGCACGGGTTAGATACAGAGTAAAGCTCCCTCTACACTGTCCCATCAAACACTCCCAGGGCAGGTACAACACGGGTTAGATACAGAGTAAAGCTCCAGCTACATTGCTCCAACAATGTACCTAAGTGGCTCCTAAGCCACCCCTACTGGATGTGTGGCATTCTTCCATTTCCTATGCCATCAGCCCCAAATTATGGTCAGTTTTGTGCTGTGTACCTATGCCCACTAGGAACTGAATTGACACTGCCCAGAGTAATTTTAGTTAGTCTGATGGCTGCAAGAATACTAAGGAGGTTTTCAACCCTCCCGTCTGGGCTGAGCTTGAACCCAGGTCAGTGTCTAATTCACTACATCATCTGGTCCTTGCCATTTAAAAGCAGTTTACACTGACAAGAACGTACCAACGCCCATTGAAAATGAACAGATCTTAAAATCCACCAAAAGTCTGTAGCAACAGTTCAACTAACTATGCCATCCGCACTGCAGCAGTTGCGCATCATTGAGCGAGGCTCCCATCAAGTGCAGTCTCAGAAAAGCTATCCAAATGCGTCACTATTCATGGTACGGGAGTTCAAGTCCATGATTCTCCACACAGTAAATTCAGCTAAGGATATCAGGAGAGGAGGCAAAGTGCTACCAAAACTGGGAAGGGGAAGAAAAAAAAACAGTAAATTCGGTGCTACATCACACATCTGCTTGTGATGATGTAAATGCTAAGGGACTCCTCCAATGGTCACTCTAATGTGGTGAACATTCAAGCCATACAGACAAAGGTCACGGATTGTATCTCTGGTCTGTGGTGAATTTGTTGACTCTGCTAGAGCTGTGGTAGTAATGTAGTAATATTACAATTGGGAAAAAAAATGGGGGGTGGTGGTGGAGGGATGTTGAGCGAGGGCAAGATTGGGCTTGGCTGTAGGGAGGTATCAAAGATGATTGGCAGTCAACATGAGAGGAAAAAGCAAGAAAACATCAGAAAAAAAGATAGTTTAAGTACAAAATGGCCCCCTTCGTCTCCAAGTGAGAGATGAAGAGGTCCATCCTACACTTGAATGAGGGAACAGTAGAGATGTTTAATAATATTCACCTTCATGTTTACAGAGGAAGCAAAATACTGCAGATGCTGGAAAGCTGAAACAAAAACAGAAAATGCTGGAAATAATCGGCAAGTATTACACTGCTGGGTGTATTCTATAGGCCACCAACTAGTGGGAAGGATATAGAGGAACAATTTTGCAGGGAAATTACAGGGGTGCAAAAGCTGTATAGTCATAACTGGGGACTTCAACTATCCTAATATAGACTGGGATAATAATAATAATAAGGGGCAAAGAAGGGGAGGAATTTTTGAAATGTGTTTAGGATAACTTTCTTAACCAGTACGTTTCCAGCCCAACGAGGAAGGGGGCATTGATGGACTTGGTTCTAGGGAATGAGGTGGGCCAAGTGGAGCAAGTATCAGTAGGGGAACATTTATGGAACAGCGATCATAGTATCATAAGGTTTATAATAGCTACGGAAAAAAGACGTGCACCACTCTAAAGTAAAAATACTCAATCGGAGGAGGGCCAATTTAAATGGGATGAGAACATATCTGGCCCGGGTAAATTGGAATCAGAGATTGGTAGGCAAAACTATAATTGAATAGTGGGCGGCCTTTAAATGAGGAAATGGTTTGGGTACAGCCTAGACACATTCCCACGTGGGGGAAAGGTAGGGCAGCTAAAGCCAGAGCTCCCTGGATGACAAAGGAGATAAAGAGCAAGATGAAACGGAAAAAAGGGGCGTATGACAGATGTCAGGTTGATAATACAAGTGAGAACCAGGCAGAATGTAGAAAGTTCAGAGGGGAAGTGAAAAAGGAAATGAGGGGCAAAGGGAGAGTATGAGAATAGACTGGCAGCCAACATAAAAGGGAATCCAGAAGTCTTCTGCAGGCATGTAAACAGTAAACGGGTAGTATGAGGAGGGGTGGGGCCGATTAAGGACCGTAAAGGAGATCTACTCACAGAGGCAGAGGGGATGGCTGAGGTACTAAATGAATACTTTGCACCTGCCTTTACCAAGGAAGATGCTGCCAGAGTCTCAGTAAAGGGAGATACGGTTGAGATATTGGATGGGATAAAAATTGATAGAGGTACTAGAAAGGCTAGCTCTACTTAAAGTAGATAAGTCAACTGGTCCGGATGGGATGCATCCTAGGTTACTGAGGGAAGGAAGGGTGGAAATTGCAGAGGTACTGGCCATAATCTTCCAAACATCCGTAGATACGGGGGTGGTGCCAGAGGACTGGAGAATTGCAAGTGTTACACCCTTGTTCAAAAAAGGGTGTAAGGATAAACCCAGCAACTACAGGCCAGTCAGTTTAACCTCAGTGGTGGGGAAACTTTTAGAAATGATAATCAGGGACAGAATTAAGTCACTTGGACGAGGGCGGATTGATTGGGGAAAGCCAGCATGGATTTGTTAAAGGCAAATCGTGTTTAACTAACCTGATAAGAGTTTTTTGATGAGGTACCAGAGAGGGTAGATGAGGGCAATGCAGTTGATGTGACGTATATGGACTTTCAAAAGGCGTTTGATAAAGTGCCGCATGGTAGGCTTATCATCAAGATTGCGGCCCATGGAATAGAGGGGTCAGTGGCAGGATACAGAATTGGCTAAGTGACAGGAAACAGAGAGTAGTGGTGAAAGATTGTTTTTCGGACTGGAGGAAGATGTACAGTGGTGTTCCCCAGGGGTCGGTGCTGGGACCACTGCTTTTCTTGATATATATTAATGACTTGGACTTGGGTGTACAGGGCACAATTTCAAAATTTGCAGATGACACAAAGCTTGGAAAGGTGGTAAACAGTGAGGAGGATAGTGATAGACTTCAAGAGGATATAGACAGGCTGGTGGCATGGGCGGACACGTGGCAGATGAAATTTAATGCAGAAAATTGCGAAGTGATACATTTCGGTTGGAAGAACGAGGAGAGGTAATATAAACTAGAGGACACTACTCTAAAAGGGGTACAGGAACAGAGTGATCTGGGGGTATATGTGCACCAATCACTGAAGGTGGCAGGACAGTTTGAGAAAGTGGTTAAAAAAGCATTCGGGATCCTGTGCTTTATAAATAGAGGCATAGAGTACAAAAGTATGGAAGTCATGATGAATCTTTATAAAACATTGGTTCGGCCACAACTGGAATATTGTGTCCAGTTCTGGGCACCGCACTTTAGGAAAGATGTGAAGGCTTTAGAGAGGGTGCAGAAGAGATTTAGTAGAATGATTCCAGGTATGAGGGACTTTAGCTACGTGAATAGACTGGAGAAGCTGGGGTTGTTCTCTTTGGAACAGAGGTGGTAGTGAGGAGATTTGATCGAGGTATTCAAAATCATGAAGGGTCTAGACAGAGTATATAGAGAGAAATTGTTCCCATTGGCAGAAGAGTCAAGAACCATAGGACATAGAATTAAGGTGACTGGCAAAAGGACCAAAAAGGTGACACGAGGAAAATTTTAAAAAAAAATAACAGCGAGTGGTTAGGATCTGGAATGCACTGCCCAAGGGGGTGGTGGAGGCAGATTCAATCACGGCCTTCAAAAGGGAACTGGATAAGTACTTGAAAGGAGAAAATTTGCATGTCTATGGAAAAAGGGCGGGGGAGTGGGACTAGGACTAGCTGGATTGTTCTTGCATAGAGCCGGCGTGGACTCAATGGGCCGAATGGCCTCCTTCTGTGCTATAACCTTTCTATGAATCTAAGTCAGGCAGCATCTGCGAAGAGATATCTTTAACTTCTTCCAGTTCTGATGAAGGGTCTTCAACCTGAAACGTTAACTGTTTCTTTCTCCACAGATTCTGCCTGACTTGCTGAGTATTTCCAGCATTTTCTGTTTTTATTTTGTTCATAGAGGAAGCTGAGAGTGGGACTGTAGATTACCAGAGGAGGATCTGGAAGAGCCAGTACTGGAGATAAAGATTCACAACAGAAATTGAAACATACACGTTTAATGGAAAGGGAAATTGAAGTGTGCGAGTAAACAGACAATCTAGAGGTTCAAATACAGAATTCCCTGAAAGTGAGTGCAGGTAGATGAAGTCATAAAAAAGGCCAATATAATTTTGTGTTTTATAAACAGGGGCATAGAGTGCAAGAGTGAAGAAGTTATGATCAATTTGAATAAATCAATGCTAGGGCCCAGTTAGAGTACTGGGTGAAGTTTTGGGAGCCCCGTTATAGAAAGGACATGAAACCCATTGAGAGCGTACAGCGTAGATTCACCAGGACGATGCCAGCGATGGGAAACTATCGTTATGAGGACACATTCGAGATACTGGGACTATTTACAACGGAGCAGAGAAGGCCAAGAGGAGATTTAATAGAGGTTTAAAAAATTACGAAGGGTTTTGATGGTGAATGGGGACAGACTATTTCCTCTGATTGGAAAGTCAGTGATTTAAAATAATCACTGAGCGAGGAGAGGGGTTTGGAGAAATTTCTTTACACAGAGGGTTGTTGGAGCATGGAATGGTTTACCACAGGGAGTGGTTGAGGCAAAGATCACTGCACCTTTTAAGGGAAAACTGGATAAATGTTTGAAGCAGCGAAAGATACAGGGCTATGGGGAGAGCACAGGGCATTAGGATCAATTTTTTTTTAAACGTAGAAATGACAACAGAAATATTGGATTGATCCTGCACAGGGCTGGCACAGACATTATGGGCAGAAGGGGCTCCTTCGTGGTTCCATTTTTAAGGTTAAAAGGAAACTATTAGAAAAAATTAACAGAACTGAAAATAGAGGTCTCCAGATCTGGATGGTACCCTTCCCAGAATAGTGAAGGGAGTTGGGGATGGGATAGTGGAAGCACTAACCAGAATTTTATACAAACGTTTGGAGATGGGAACTACGATAAAGGACTGGAAGCTGGCAATGTTACATCTCTATTCAAATGAAGGAAGAAGGATAAGCCAGGAAATTATAGGGCAGTTAACCTTGCCTGGCATTTGGGTAAGCTTCTACAACCCATTATATGGGATGAAATTAATGGATACTTAGTGAGGCATGGGCTTAGCGTTGGTAAATGATTTATTGGCTATGCACAGTCAATGAATACCAACAATCTTTGGGAAGTCAACACAACGACAACTTGCGTTTCTATAGCGCCATTAACATAGGAAAACACCCTAAGGCGCGTCACTGGGCTGTAATCAGACAAAAGCTGACACCGGGTCAAAGGAGGAGATATTAGGACGGGTGACTAAAAGCTTGGTGAAAGAGGCAGGTTTTAAGGAGCGTCTTGTTTGGCAACAATGACAGGTCCCTGTCCACTGGAATTCCACATTCCAGGGCCCAGACCTACAAAACAGGGATATGCTCTTCTATGGCAGTTTAGGAATAAAGGCCGTCTTCAGAGAAACTGACGCTGATCCAGTTTAGGCTGTTGGTTTTCAGGCACCCTGCTGATGAAGCAGTGACAGCAAAAGGCTGGAGATGAAGCCCGCTCCAGCTCCCCATAATTCCCAAAATAAACCCAAACATATACTTAACAATCATCAGAATCTACAGCCCTACTGTAGCTACAGCCAATTCGGTGCTTATAAGATTAAATTCATTTCCCTCCAGGGTGAAGAGTACAGAAGCTAACTCTACAAGGTGCCATCACTGACAAGTACTTACCCTTAAAGTTAGACTACCCTCCCATGGCCAGAAATTATTTATTTCCTCTAAAAATTCTACATTGAACTGGAGTGGTGCCCCCAAGGAACCCTACGAACACCCATCTTGTGGTATCTATTCTTGGGAGTAAAGATGCTAGCGTGAATCTTGTATTTGAAAATATCAAGCCAGGAGCCCATAGGTAAGTACCTGTTAGTGATTGTGCTTACCACAGAGAATTACCTCTTCCATTAACGGTCAGTTCTCTCCCCGTGTGAAATGAGATTTGCCCACCTGTCTGGAGGTGTTTCTTTTGTGAACGGAGTGGGAAGAGAGAAACATAAGGAACACAAAGTGCCTAAGTCAGGAACTACACAAGCTAAATCTTTAGTACCTTTAGCTTGAAGAGAAGAATGGGGCAGCTTACCACGGGTCGGAAATCGGGCCCATGCACCTTTGGGTGGAGGTTTTCTTTTCTGTGGCATTTTCATAAACGAACACAACTCCTTCGCGGCTGCCGGCTCATGTTGCTTTTGCCTCGCTGCCAGCACGCGGCAGGTCAGATCATCCAGAAAATGAGGTCCTAACAAGTCTGCGGTGGACAGGTTGGGAAAATCCAAAGGACTGGGAGCAATTTTTTCCATGCCAGTTGCCCGTAACAGCCTATCAGACCTCAACTCGGAAAGGAAAGTGTGGGTCTGCCCAGCTAAAACTACCGCCAGACGACATGCAGTGATGGTGGAGAGCAACTTCTCCTTCAGCTGGTCAGGAGAGAGGGAGTCGAGATCACCCTTCAGCTTATCCAGCTCAAACTTCTGGGCGGCTAAAATGAGAGGGCTTACACTTTCAGTCACCCTCGACTGAATGGACCGGGTTGCTTCTATCACCCCTAACATCTTGTCAAGCTCCTGTTTGGTGGAGACCACGCCCTTTGAGACGAGCAGCTTAAATATCGGCTGGTCGACCTCAGGAGCAACAACAGCGGGAACATTAGGAATGCCGACATGAAATCGGAGACGGTTCTGGTGTTCCAGGCTCAGTGGAAGACGGAACGCCAAGGGTAAGAGAATGTGGCATTCCAGTGGCGTCTCGCGATAGATCATGGGTTTCCAGCAATTCCTGTCATCGAGGGAACCCTTCAGGGGCCCACCGGCCCAGTGAAGGAGTTCAGATGACCATTTTGCCCTTGTGCCGGACAGTATAGTCTCAAACGTGGACTTCTCCGAAACCGCTGACACAGTCTGAGGGATTGGCTTAGCACGGGGAAGTGGCATGAATTGCATTGAATGTCTAGAGCGTCCCCACCAGGGATTTGGCTCCTTGCTGACTGACTGCTTTCCGTCCCCTGAGCTAGGTTCTAAACTCGGCTGTGAATTTGGACCCTGTGGAGGATTTCTTTGAGGATTGTTCAACCGGAGCTGCGGAGCTGGAGGAGAATCAAAGCGAAACCCAGTTGGACTGTCACTGGTGAAGTCAAGCTGTAACGAAGATAAAAGATTAAACGCGTCAGAGACGTCTTACAGGCTGTGACCGAAATGGTATAGAAATGGAAAACTATACTTACAGCAGGATCAAGAGGTCAGCCTTCACAGGCTAATAAGGGAAGAGTCTAGTTTACAACCTGCCCAATCCCCGTTTTTGGGGAAGGAGGAGGAATAATCTCTTGACTCTTAAGGATTTGACATTTCCTCAAGAATCACATTCAGAGACACATTCTTCCCCAGAGACCATCACCCACCTGGGCTACTCAACTGACGCCTCATGTCAGCAGTAAATCCACATTTACCTTGTCAAAAACAAAATGCAACATCGTCAGATGGTTGCCTAATAAGTGCTACAGCGTTTTTAAAAAAAATGCACAGTTCAACAGATTACAGGCAATCACTATACATGGTACTAACCATAGGCAGGCTTTAGCTTTGGTACAGTTTTCACAGGATGTGCTCTTTGGTAACTGAGTACACCTGACATATGCACACGCAGAATGACTTGAACAGTCACTTTGAATCTCCATCATGTCTACCTGGAATAGCAGCTTCTCACACAACCACACACATACAAACACACACTTAGGAGTTAAAAGTCTAGGGCGAGAAAAGGACATTCAGCCCATCAAGCCCACTCCATCCAGAGTCTGTGTGTGATTTATTCTATCACAGGCTGCCACTAACCTGTCAATCCCCTATACTTTACATTAAGTTATTGTTCCTACCTCTCCTGAAAAAAAAACATCAAGCAGCCATGTCTATTTCTTTATTACCCAGATGTGGTAAACCCCTCCGATCACTTACCTCTGGCTGTATTCCTGCATTAGGTGACAAAGAGAATTCCAGCGTTTTTCCATGAAAGTCATGAGGAATTTCTCTGAAAAAGTTGCACATGGACGTGGCAGCATTCCCACTCTCCAACTGTAGAAGGACCTGCAGCAATCACAACACAAATCAGGGTTAAACCGTGTCGACCGACAGCATATAAAAGTCAGGAGTTACTCCTAGTTCCAATTCTGACCAGAAACAATTCAGATTTTATCCAACTTATGTTTTCCTTAAGCCCAAAGTATCAATTCGCACTGCAGTACAGCTCCATGGGACCCTCACTGCTCATACACTATCCTTAATAAATCAGTCTGAACTGAAAGCATGACAATTGGCCCCAACCATGGCGACACAAGCATAATTCCCAGCAGGGGTCAGACAAGTGCCAGGCAACGACCATCTCCAACAACAAAGTGTCTAACCACCTCCCCATGACATTTGACGGCATTACCATCGCTGAATCTCCCACTATCAACATCCTGGGGGTCACCATTGACCAGAAACTTAACTGGACCAGCCACATAAATACTGTGGCTACAAGAGCAGGTCAGAGGCTGGGTATTTTCCAGCGAGTGACTCACCTCCTGATTCCCCAAAGCCTTTCCGACATCTACAAGGCACAAGTCAGGAGTGTGATGGAATACTCTCCACTTGCCTGGATGAGTGCAGCTCCAACACAAGAAACTCAACACCATCCAAGAGAAAGCAGCCCGCTCGATTGGCACCCCATCCACCACCCTAAACATTCACTCCCCTCACCACCGGCGCACAGTGGCTGCAGTGTGTACCATCCACAGGATGCACTGCAGCAACTCGCCAAGGCTTCTTCGACAGCACCTCCCAAACCCGCGACCTCTACCACCTAGAAGGACAAGGACAGCAGGCACATGGGAACACCACCTGCACGTTCCCCTCCAAGTCACACACCATCCCGACTTGGAAATATATCGCCGTTCCTTCATCATCGCTGGATCAAAATCCTGGAACTCCCTACCTGACAGCACTGTCGGAGAACCTTCACCACACGGACTGCAGCGGTTCAAGAAGGCGGCTCACCACCACCTTCTCAAGGGCAATTCGGGATGGGCAATAAACTCTGGTCTTGCCAGCGACGCCCACATCCCATCAAAAAATAAAAAGAGCAGGAACCCCAGCTGACTGTCCCCTCCTTGGGTCAGATGTACGGAGGCTAATCTTAGCAACCTGACTAACAGTGGCTGTGATCCGTCACCATAGCACAAACTTGGGACTCCTCATCCGTATGGCGCAATCCAGCACTGTGCGGCATCCTTAACAACTGAGTCATCAGGGGAGCTCAGATAATTTTCTTGCAGTCACAGAATTGGATGGATCTATCTAAGTAGTACTCTAAGATACGAACTCTAACTAACTCTATAAACAAACTTAAAATCAGTTCAAATGATAATGAAACAGGCATGGCTGCACTGCCTTTAACGATGGTCATTAACGAGGCTGCATGTCAGATTGCAGGACATTTCACCTCGTGGTATTCAATCATCACAATGTAACAGGAGCCCACTGCAACCCAAAAACCCATCCTCAAAACTACACCGAGGGGAATAACCTCCTATGTAACCTAGCTACTTGGCTGGTGCTCAGTTTGCAACAAATCAAGTCTCACTGCTTCCATTCAATCTTGGTACAAAGTCTGACACAAACTCACCGTCACACAAACCCCACTACTCTCAAATCCTCACAGGTAGTGCTGTCATTGCCTGATATGGAGTGCACATGCTCTTCCTGAGGGGTAAGCTTCACTTAGCTCAGGTTGGCAATAGCCAAGTCTCGAGTGGGCCCCATATGAACGCACAGGGGCAAAAATTACGCAGCCTCCCAGCACAGAACATAACTGGTAAGAGCCGCAGCTCCAGTGACCAAGTCCTGGCAATAAGCCAGACTGGCAGGTCAATCAACAGCACCCTAGGGTACTGCAGACCTTCCTGACCCAGGTATTGGATCAGTCAGCCTGCCACAGCAGATCAACTCATCAATAAGCATTTGGCATTGCCAGGCATGTGTCATCTTATGGCCAGCACAGCCCCAAGAGGCCCTTCTAACTTCCCCAACCTCCAAGGAGAAGAATAAGAGCGACGAAAGCACAGAGCGCAGTGCAGCCTCGGAGGTGTTTACCTTGTTATGTGGCTTCAGGAACATGGAATCCTTCACCCGTCCGAATCGAAAAGCAACACACAGGATGTCAACTTCTGTATAGCCGTCCTCAGGTAGATTGCTTATGTGAACTAAATGGTCATATATAGTGCACCCGTCCTACGTGAAGAGAACGAGGAGACCAAGGAAATAAAACGAGGTAGACAATAAAGAGGCGATGAGCAACACTGTGCAGTCGCAATACAGCTTGTATCAGGAATTTAAAACAATGAAGGGCATGAGGTTTCGCTGCCTATGAACTCAAGCATACAGTTTCCCACCCTTCTGGCCACTCGACACGTGCGAGTCCAAGCAGTGACTGCTGGCAGACCATTCGTCTGTTGAGGATATCACAGCCAATCCCAATCCCATCCTCATTTTCCAGGCATGATTGCTGAATAGCAGTCAGGAGCAGAATCTGGCTGATTCATCTCCCTCTCCTTTGCCTGTGGCCTGCCAAGGCCAACTGCAGCACACCCACTGCTGTCCTTGTGATTTCTCACTCGCTGTGAACCAGAAAATCAATTTACAATCTCCCACACACCCACCAAATTAAGGGAATGCTCCCCTGAATTGTCAGTCCCCCCCTCCTGAAAATATATGAAGCAGCATGATACTTACATCTGGTTTAAACCCAGATTCTTCAATCATGTCCTTAAATATAACCTCCTGGAGAAGACAGAAAAAGATAAGAATTGAGTATTAGTAACCCTGATCAAATTGCAGTCACTGGGGTTGTAATAGATACAACCCCAAGCCTGGTAAAGATGTTTGCTGTGTTCATTTAACGGTTTTCTTGGTCATGAAAATATCTACAGTTTATAATTTCCTTTCCCTCTCCTAAAGGTGTCAGAGGTGAAATTGGTCTAAGAGAGTAGCATCAAGTAGTCTCATAGCGAATCGGCAGCCCCTTTTCACACCACACACCATTTTCTTTTCCATTGACTTCAGTGGAAAAGAAAACCGGGCAGAGTGTAAAATGAGCTGCCGATTCGCTACCGGCCTGGCGTACACCAATGTCACCCATGCCAACTCTTGCTACGGGTATAGCTCCATCAATGCATGAATCTCCCACCCTAGCAACCATTTTGACCACTCCCATCACCACTACCCTGCCTGCGATTCATCCAAAAATGTATAATCCTTTGAGGAAAGAACTGGCTAATCTTATTTAAACGTCCTCTGCACTGATTTAAACTGCATGTCCTCCACTCCTTCTAGCCTGTATGACTCCTTAGAACTAATATTCTGGATCTATCTAATCTAGACCATTTAGTATTTGACACACCTGAATGACACCATCCCCCTTCCCCCACCCAACTTCAGCTCCTCCTCCCTCTAACCTGGAATGCTGGAGCTTCTCTAATCGTTCCTCATAGCAAGGGCCACCGATTTATGCTGACTGAATAAATCACATTCCATTATTAGAATCATAGAAGTTTACAACATGGAAACAGGCCCTTCGGCCCAACATGTCCATGTCGCCCAGTTTATACCACTAAGCTAGTCCCAGTTGCCTGCACTTGGCCCATATCCCTATATACCCATCTTACCCATGTAACTGTCCAAATGCTTTTTAAAAGACAAAATTGTACCCACCTCTACTACTGCCTCTGGCAGCTCGTTCCAGACACTCACCACCCTTTGAGTGAAAAATTGCCCCTCTGGACCCTTTTGTATCTCTCCCCTCTCACCTTAAATCGATGTCCCCTCGTTATAGACTCTCCTACCTTTGGGGAAAGATTTTGACTATCTACCTTATCTATGCCCCTCATTATTTTATAGACTTCTATAAGATCACCCCTCAACCTCCTACTCTCCAGGGAACAAAGTCTCAGTCTATCCAACCTCTCCCTATAAGTCAAACCATCAAGTTCCGGTAGCATCCTAGTAAATCTTTTCTGTACTCTTTCTAGTTTAATAATATCCTTTCTATAATAGGGTGACCAGAACTGTACACAGTATTCCAAGTGTGGCCTTACTAATGTCTTGTACAACTTCAACAAGACATCCCAACTCCTGTATTCAATGTTCTGACCAATGAAACCAAGCATGCTGAATGCCTTCTTCACCACCCTATCCACCTGTGACTCCACTTTCAAGGAGCTATGAACCTGTACTCCTCGATCTCTTTGTTCTATAACTCTCCCCAACGCCCTACCATTAATGGAGTAGGTCCTGGCCCGATTCGATCTACCAAAATGCATCACCTCACATTTATCTAAATTAAACTCCATCTGCCATTCATCGGCCCACTGGCCCAATTTATCAAGATCCCGTTGCAATCCTAGATAACCTTCTTCACTGTCCACAATGCCACCAATCTTGGTGTCATCTGCAAACTTACTAACCATGCCTCCTAAATTCTCATCCAAATCATTAATATAAATAACAAATAACAGTGGACCCAGCACCGATCCCTGAGGCACACCACTGGTCACAGGCCTCCAGTTTGAAAAACAACCCTCTACAACCAGCCTCTGTCTTCTGTCGTCAATCCAATTTTGCATCCAATTGGCTACCTCACCTTGGATCCCGTGAGATTTAACCTTATGTAACAACCTACCATGTGGTACCTTGTCAAAGGCTTTGCTAAAGTCCATGTAGACCATGTCTACTGCACAGCCCTCATCTATCTTCTTGGTTACTCCTTCAAAAAACTCAATCAAATTCGTGAGATAATTTTCCACTCACAAAACCATGCTGACTGTTCCCAATCAGTCCCTGCCTCTCCAAATGCCCGTAGATCCTGTCTCTCAGAATACCCTCTAACAACTTACCCACTACAGATGTCAGGCTCACCGGTCTGTAGTTCCCAGGCTTTTCCCTGCCGCCCTTCTTAAACAAAGGCACAACATTTGCTACCCTCCAATCTTCAGGCACCTCACCTGTAGCTGTCGATGATTCAAATATCTCTGCTAGGGGACCCGCAATTTCCTCCCTAAACGTCCTGGGATACATTTCATCAGGTCCCGGAGATTTATCTACCTTGATGCGCGTTAAGACTTCCAGCACCTCCCTCTCTGTAATATGTACACTCCTCAAGACATCACTATTTATTTCCCCAAGTTCCCTAACATCCATGCCTTTCTCAACCGTAAATACTGATGTGAAATATTCATTTAGGATCTCACCCATCTCTTGTGGTTCCGCACATAGATGACCTTGTTGATCCTTAAGAGGCCCTACTCTCTCCCTAGTTACTCTTTTGCCCTTTATGTACTTGTAGAAGCTCTTTGGATTCTCCTTTGCCTTATCTGCCAAAGCAATCTAATGTCCTCTTTTTGCCCTCCTGATTTCTCTCTTAACTCTACTCCGGCAATCTCTATACTCTTCAAGTATATTGACTGGGATTCCCGGATTTTTAAATCAGCGTTTTGACAACCAGATTATGGGGTTTTTCCCGCCAAAACTGTAGATTACTCTGGTTGTTCCCTTTACACTAGAGATCATTCCCGTTACTCTTTCACCCTTGCCAACACATCTCCATCCTTTTTGTTGGACGGAGACCAGAACTGAACACAACACTCCCAACATTTGGTCTGAGCATGTTCTCTGTAGACTTGTACTCTGCTGTTCTGGGTATATCACCCAACATTCTATCTGCTTTTTCATGCTGACTATATACTGAAAGGTTTAAGTCTCTGTCCATCTCCGTGGAATTACTATTCTATTCATTATATATTCATATCGCAATATTTTTCAGCTGATGTGCACTAAATTTATTGCTAAATACAAAGTAATGTCATTTCTTGGCCCAAATGCTTAACTGATCCAATCCTTCTGTAAATCTTTTAACCGCATCCAGTCTCTACTGTTCTCTTAATGCGATCTGTAAATCTTAAAGATTATAACTGCCTTGGACATGCAGGTCTGAGTACTGACCCATATGGGGCTCCCCTCAGCATCTCACCACAGTTTGACATTATACTTACTTCACTTCTCATTTTTTAAAAAGAAAAACAACCTTTTATCCAGACCCACGTTCTACTCAGGATCATGTTTTTTTTAAAAAAAGTTTAATTATTAAAAGTCTTGCTTGCTGACACTTTGTCAAAATCTTCATGAAGGTCAATAAATTACATCAATAGTTTCATTGTCCACTTGGAACATTATTAAAGAGCTCTGAATCGCCAACTTCAAATTGTTTTGAACCGTAAATCACCCCAGATATTTGATCCAACAGACCAGGAATCAGTTTCTCACTGGCTCAAACACCTTCACACTGCTTTTGGTTTCCCTTACCATGTCACTCAGATCCACGTACTGATGCAGTATTTCCATACTGATTGCATTTCCTTTAAGCTTGATTGTAGAAAGGCTGTAAAACTCCACCATTTTCGCTGCAGCTTTTGTACAGGCCATTTCGAGGTATGCCTTATAATTGAAATAAAACGGTTTAAGGAGGGGGAAATTGATGGTATAATGTAACAGAAAAGGTAACAGTGAAACCCTAAAATGTTTTATACATCAGGCTTAATGTATTGGCACTGCAGGAAAAAAAACCTCACCAGTTCACTTGTGTTGTGTGATATGCTTCTTGTGTAATACTCTTAACTCACCCCTTCAAATTGCTCCCATGTATCTATAATTGCTTTCTATATCTACCCAAACGAATCAATTTATCATTTTAATCATCTATAATCAAGGGAATACAAGCCAAGTTATGCAAGTTTATGCAACCTGTCCTCGTCGTTTAACCCTTTCAGCCCCGGTATCATTTTGGTGAATCTCGCTGTAACCTCTCCAAGGCCAATATATCTGCCACAGTTTTGTCCCTCCAATTAGTCTGTCTATGTCCCTTTGTAACTTCCTGCTCCCATCTACACAACTTACTGAGGCTCCTAATTTAGTGTCATCTGCAAACTTGGATGTACGACTCTCCATTCCTTCATCCAAGTTATTAATATACAAGGTGAAAAGCCGAGGCCCCAGTATACAAAAAGAACTTGTCTGTGCAGCTCAGTGCTTGTCTCACTTATCTTCCTTTCATCCCTCAGAATAGGATGTACATAATTCTTGCAATAGGACAGTAGCACCCTCATCACTGACATTCAATTTTAAGCAGAAGGATCTGGTAATGCTGATTTATTAATTATTTTCTGACAGCAGGCAATCTTTATCTGGTCAGTTAAATTACAGGAACCAAATGGGGACAAAGGGAGGAGGCAGAACATGTAGGAGGAACAAGGGCAAAATAAGAGCACTGGCCATAGCAGTATTGATTAAATAAAGACAGACAAGAAAGGTTGTGACAAGGAATGGGCGAGGAAAAAAATAAAAACTGCCTGAACGATGTTACGAACCCCAATAAAAGCAGCACGCGCAGTGTGCCACTTACCAATCACAAAGCAACACTCACCTGGTTTCTGGAGAATGTGATAACCACATTCAACACTTGTCCAAAAGGCTTCGCTAGCCTTTTCAAGTCATCCTCTTTGTAACCTTTAGCTGGAAGGTTGTTAATTCGAATAACGCGGCCTTTTTCATTTAAGACAACACTCTGCAAAGCAAAAAGAAAAACCGTGAAACCAACTAGCTTATAACAAGGGTACGGTAGGGTTGGGGAAATCACAGGTTATCTCATTAAAGTTAACGGAATATTCTTCTAAATACCACACAAGTTATAGCTTAAAATAAGAGAAAATGCACATCATACTGATCAGCATTTGTGCCCAACTTTACACAGGGAGATCTGACGAGGGTCACACCCTTTCAGATGTCAACTAGGCTTCCAACTTCGCGTTTTTCAAATTTTCAGTTCTCCCATTTAAAAAAAAAATTCTTTTGCATTTTATTCCCCTCTTCGAATCTCCCTCAGTTCTGCATCTAGCCAGACAGAGGTTGGGCATCAACCAGCCTGCTGTCAGCACCACTTGTAGGCCTCCAATTTTACTGTCTGATCCTGTAGGAAAGTGCCTGGTTTTCACTTAACAAGCCTAACATGGCACGTTGTGGGGAACAGTGCAAATTTTGAAGTAAGCTATGCCGTGCGTTGACATGTAACATATATACAAAATAAAGGGTTACAGGATAGAATATACTCAGGTTCAGTTGTTATATCCTGTGCTCACTGACCTGCATTAGCTCCCGGTCCAGTAATGCCTCGAATTTAAAATTCTCATCCGTGTGTTCAAATCCCCCCATGGCCTCGCCCATCCTATCTCTGTAACCTCCACCAGCCTCACAACCCTCAGAGAACTCTGTGCTCCTCCAATTCTGGCCTTTTGTGCATCCCCGATTTCCTTTGACTTTCCATTGGTGGCTATGCCTGCAGATATCTGGGCCCTAAGCTCTAGAATTCCCTCCTTAAATCTCTCTCCTCCTTTAAAGATAATCCTTACAATTTATCTCTTTGACCAAGCTGTTGGTCACCTGCCCCAATATCTCTATGTGGCTCGGAGTCAAATTTTGTCTGATAACGCTCCTGTGAAGCACCCGCAGAAGTTTTGCTATGATCAAGGCGCTATATAAATTCAAGTAGTAGTTGTTATATAGAGAACTGAAGTTGCAAGATTACACAGAGAACTGATCCAGGTTGATCCAGGCAAATGGTTTACATATTAGGCAACAAATGTTAAAAACTGGGAAGAGGGAAGCAGAACTGTACCACATCAAGAGTAATAGACATACGGATTGTTTTTTTTTGTTCTCAGGATGTGGTGATGCTAGCAAGGCTGCATGTATTGCCCTAAAAAGGCAGTGATGCACCTACTCCTTGTGGTGATGGTGCTCCAGCAATTGTTTTCATATCATAGTATGGTACAGTACAGGAAGAGGCCATTCGGCCCATTGCGCTTATGCTGGCTCTTTGAAAGAGCTATCTAATTAGTTCCACTCCCCTGCTCTTTCCCCATAGCCCTGTAAATTTTTTTCCTGTAAGTATTTATCTAATTCCCTTTTGAAAGTTACTATTGAATCTGCTTCCACCACCCTTTCAATCAGATCATTCCAGATTACAACTCGCTGCGTAAAAAAATGTTTCATGTCGCCTCTGGTTCTTTTGCCGATCACCTTAAATCTGTGTCCTCTGGTTACTGACCCATCTGCCACTGGAAACAGCTTCTCATTATTTACTCTATCAAAACCGGTCATTATTTTATAAAACCTCGATAAAATCTCCCCTTAACCTTCTCTGTTCTAAGAAGAACAATCCTAGCTTCTCCAGTCCCTCATCCCTGGTACCATTCTAGTAAATCCCCTCTGCACTCTCTCTAAGGCCTTGACATTCAAGTGTGGTGCCCAGAATTGAGCACAATACTCCAGCTGAGGCCTAACCAAAAAGGTTTAGCATAACTTCCTTGCTTTTGTACTCTATGCCTATTAATAAAGCCAGTGATCCCATATGCTTTTTTTGTGGTTGTGTTGGTGAACTCACTCATGCATGCATCTGTTAAGAATAGTACATTTAGTGTGGGCTGGGCTATTTGTTATGTTTTGCCAGTGACAAGTCTAGGGGTTGTCCCCACTGAAAGTGCAACAATTGTGACATGAGCACTGTAGGCTTAGAGTGATCAGCTGCAGCCGCTTAAAAGTATTAGATATGGTTTATAGTGTTTTCTAAAGCCAATGGCGAGGTACTTTCCTAATTATCAGCTGTAACAAACGAGTGACACTGACCTCAGATTGGGCCTTCTCCACTGCAGCAGCTTCATCCCCAGCCATCACTGAAACAGTAACGTGTAATCAGAAAACTGCAAATAACCAAACTAAACAAAGACACAGAGAACAACTTTCAAAAAGAGGCATCCTGCAACCCCAATGCAGCGTTAATATAGTTTTAAATCCACTGTATACCACTTTATCCCAAATATGCTTGGAATAACCAGCTAAAGCTCTCGATTCTGGTAAGGAAGCAATTGCTAAAGCTCTCGATTCTGGAAAGGAAGCAATTAATTCTCAATGTGTTAAAAAGCCAATACTGACATTCAAAGTTTGACACTAACCTCTGGGGTCGATCTGAAACATGTTCGTACATGCTGTTAAGATTTGTACTTCGGTTTGGAGAGAAGTGGGCTGTAAGGGCCTGATAGGATTAACTCACTAACTGCAGCTAGCTGCGCTCTGCTTAACCCAGGTGTGCCCGATGCTGAGTGAAACTCCCTCTACTCTGCTCCAAAAACGTAACTCAACGACAGTTTAATTTCCCACACCTGCCACTCTTACGGGCTCAAGATAGAATGCAGTGTCAACGGGCACTGAATTATGAGAAGTACTGCTTGAAGCACACTCACTAGGTTGAAACTTCATCAAATCCATTACAATTTGGGCTCTTACAGGAAATTTACACCTAGCATTCAAAACCAACTTTCCAAGAACCAGACCCTCCCAGAAAACAAGCTATAATGAAGCAATTAAAAGATTTTGTAAATCTTTCAAGTAGTAGTTTACCTGTATCAGCTGAAAGGGGGATAGTTTCTGAAGAACCCTGAGCGCCATCACTGGTCACTGGAGCATTTATAACCTTCCTGAATGCAGCAAAGAAAAAGGGAATGTGAAATACAGCTACAACAACACAAGGGATTTTAGTGGGCACCAAACATCTAACCAGACCCCAAAAATATTCATCCAAGTTAGAACCATAGAATGGTTACAGCACAGGAGGCGGCTATTCGGCCCATCGAGCCTGTACCTGCTCTCTGCAAGAGCAATCCAGCTAGTCCCATTCCCCCGTAGTCCTGCAAGTTTTTTTTTCCTTTCAAGTACTTTTCCAATTCCCTATTGAAAACCACGATTGAATCTGCCTCCACTACCCTTTCAGGCAGTGCATTCCAGATCATAACCACTCGCTGCATGAAAATGTTTTTCCTCATGTTGCCTCTGGTTCTTTTGCCAATTACCTTAAATCTATGTCCTCTGGTTCTTGACCCTGTTGCCAATGGTAACAGTTTCTCTCTATCTACTCTGTCCAGATCCAGCATGCATGTAGTCCTGTGTTGTAGCTTCACCAGGTTGGCACCTTATTTTTAGGTGCTCCTGGCATGCTCTTCTACACTCCTCATTGAACCAGGGTTGATCCCCTGGCTTGTTGGTAATGGTAGAGTGAGGAATATGCCGGGCCATGAGGTTATAGATTGTGCTGGATTACAATTCTGTTGCTGCTGATGGCCCACAGTGCCTCATGGATGCCCAATTTTGGGCTGCTAGATCTTTTTTGAATCTATCCCATTTAACATGGTGGTGATGCCACACAACACGTTGGATGGTGTCCTCAGTGTGAAGACGGGACTTAGTCTCTACAAGGACTGTATTAGGACTCCACAAGGTCACTCCTACCAATACTGTCATGGACAGATGCTTCTGCGACTGGTAGATTGGTGAGGACGATGTCAAGTAGGTTTTTCCCTCATGTTGGTTCGCTCACCACCTGCCGCAGGCCCAGTCTGGCAATTATGTCCTTCAGGACTCGGCCAGCTCGGTCAGTAGTGGTGCTACCGAGCCACTCTTGGTGATGGACATTGAAGTCCCCCACCCAGAGTACATTCTGTGCCCTTGCTACCCTCAGTGCTTCCTCCAAGTGGTGCTCAACATGAAGGAGGATCGATTCAGTTTACCATGTCTGGAAGTCCCAGGCAGAAACCACCAGAAGAAATGTTGCACATCTCCCAGCATTCAGCTAAACAGTAGAATTGGCAGAGGCCTGTGCATGTGTGAAGTGCTCTCAGTCAGATAGAGTTTGTTTGTTTCCTCCTGTGTTCCCTCATTTCAACTTCTCATTAAATCTTGTCTTAAGTGACACTACTGTTGGGAGAGTTTACCCAGACTCTTGAGTCCAGAAATCTCTATTTCCATCGTCAGGTGAATGCACTGAACTTAAAAGCGCAACAGCCAGTCAGGTGCTGTTCCATTATATGGTACAAGAGCATGGGAACGCTGTCGTCATTCAAGCAATAGACAAACACATTTTTCACTTTCCGTACAAAAATAACAACAGGGTACTTTCAATATTGTGTTAGGAGGGAGAGAAAACAGTTGCTCCTAAACATTAGGAAAAATAATTTCCTCCTCCGGCAGATCAGCTGATGTCAGGTTTACACGGGTATGTGGATAGTATTGAAATTCAACAATACCGACCAGTTCTGGGAGTGACAATCCATAAAAGCCTATCCACCTGTAGTCAGGCAGGATTGTTCCAGGATTCCTACTCTTTAGATACTTACTGTACAGAGGAGGAGTCTTGGCTCTGTGACTGTTCCTTCTGATCCTATTTAAAGGAAAAAAAGGTGTTAGGATTTTCCAGCATCGTTTTGTGATCTTCGCTATACCAAACACTGCAGAACTAACTGGGTCAGCACTAAAAGATAAACACGTGAGAGGGAGACAGCTAAATATCCATAGGGATAAGTTGGTTTTCAGGTATATGCCTATAGTCCCTGGCACCACATTAGCACACCATTCAAATTCTGATCAGTCCCAAGTAACCTAATTGAAGGCTGCTCATCTCAGCAGGTTTGCTGTTTCCAGGTCATGGACACTCATTAATTTCCCGAGAGGGATTAATGATCACAGGAGAAATGCCCACTGTAAAACTGAAATCTGATTCTCCACGGGTAATTGGGTGAAACTCCAGGTCATCAATCCTCCTTAGATATGGGGTCTGTGCTGGAGAACTGGAGGATTACAAATGTTACACCCCTGTTCAAAGTAGAGGAGGGGGATAAACCCGGCAACTACAGACCAGTCAGCCTAATGTCCGTGGTGGGGACAATAATCTTTGAGGCGCAATAATCCGGGACAAAATAATTGGCACTCGGAAAAGTATGGGCTAATAAATTAAAGTCAGCATGGATTTGTTAAAGAAAAATTGTGTTTGACTAATTTGATTGAATTCTTTGATGAAGTATCAGAGAGGGTTGGTGAGGGTAGTTTGGTTGATGTTTTGTATGTGGACTTTCAAAAGGCATTTCATAAAGTACCACATAATAGACTTGTTACCAAAACTGAAGCCCAATGGATTAAAGGGACAGTGGCAGCGTAGATAGATCATTGAAGTGTCATGGACAGGTGCAGAAAATAATCAATAAGGCTAATGGAATGCTGGCATTTATATCTAGAGGACTGGAGTACAAGGGGGCAGAAGTTATGCTGCAGCTATACAAAACCCTGGTTAGACCGCACCTGGAGTACTGTGAGCAGTTCTGGGCACCGCACCTTCGGAAGGACATATTGGCCTTGGAGGGAGTGCAGCATAGGTTTACTGGAATGATACCCGGACTTCAAGGGTTAAGTTATGAGGAGAGATTACACAAATTGGGGTTGTATTCTCTGGAGTTTCGAAGGTTAAAGGGTGATCTGATCGAAGTTTATAAGATATTAAGGGGAACAGATAGGGTGGATAGAGAGAAACTATTTCCGCTGGTTGGGGATTCTAGGAGTAGGGGGCACAGTCTAAAAATTAGAGCCAGACCTTTCAGGAGTGAGATTAGAAAACATTTCTACACACAAAGGGTGGTAGAAGTTTGGAACTCCCTTCCGCAAACGGCAATTGATACTTGCTCAATTGCTAAATTTAAATCTGAGATAGATAGCTTTTTGGCAATCAAAGGTATTAAGGGATATGGGCCAATGGCAGGTATATGGAGTTAGATCACAGATCAGCCATGATCTTATCAAATGGCGGAGCAGGCACGAGGGGCTAAATGGCCTACACTCCTGTTCCTATGTAAATACAAAATTGGCTAAGGGACAAAGCAGAGAGTGGTGGTTAACGGTTGTTTTTCAGACTGGAGGGAAGTATACAGTGGTGTTCCCTAGGGGTCAGTATTAGGACCACTGCTCTTTTTTATATATGATGTGGAGATGCCGGTGATGGACTGGGGTTGACAATTGTAAACAATTTTACAACACCAAGTTATAGTCCAGCAATTTTATTTTAAATTCACAAGCTTTCGGAGGCTTTCTCCTTCCTCAGGTGAACGATGTGGAAATTTCCACATCGTTCACCTGAGGAAGGAGAAAGCCTCCGAAAGCTTGTGAATTTAAAATAAAATTGCTGGACTATAACTTGGTGTTGTAAAATTGTTTACAACTTTTTTATATATATTAATGGGTATAGAGGATATAATTTCAAAGTTTGCAGATGGCATAAAACTCAGAAATGTAGTAAACAATGTGGAGGAAAGTAGTGACTTCAGGAGGACACAGACTGGTGAAATGGGTATACACACAGATGAAATTTAATGCAGAGAAGTGTGAAGTGATACATTTTGGTAGGAAGAATGAGGAGAGGCAACATAAACTAAATGGTACAAATTTAAAGGGAGAGCAGGAACAGAGACACCTGGGGGTGCACATACACAAATCTCTGAAGGTGGCAGGGCAAGTTGATAAGGCTGTTATGGGATCCTGGGCTTTATTAATAGAGGCAGAGAGTACAAAAGCAAGGAAGTTATGCTAAACCTTCATAAAACACTGGCTTCAGCTGGAACAGTGTGTTCAATTCTGAGCACCCCACTTTAGGAAGGATCAAGGCCTTGAGGGTGCAAAAGAGATTTACTAGAATGGTACCAGGGATGAGGGATCTCAGTTATGTGGAAAGATTGGAGAAGCTGGGATTGTTCTCCTTACAGCAGAGAAGGTTAAGAGGAGATTTAACAGAGGTATTCAAAATCATGAAGGGTTTTGACAGAGTAAATAAGGAGAAACTATTTCTATAGGCAGAAGGGTCGGTAACCAGAGGACACAGATTTAAGGTGATTGGCAAAAGAACCAGAGGCGACATGAGCAAACGTTTTTATTTGCGGCAAGTTGTTGTAATCCGGAGTGCTCTGCCTGAAAGGGTGGTGGAAAGACTCAATAGTAACTTTCAAGAATGGAATTGGATAAATACTTGAAGGGAAAACATTTACAGGGCTATGGGGAAAAGCAGGACTAATTGGATAGCTCTTTCAAAGAGTCAAGACAGGCACGATGGGCCAAATGGCCTCCTTCTATGCTGTACCATACTATGATCAACAATCTATGTTATTCATCTTGCAGGCAGTAGCAGACCCAAAACCATAACACTTCAAAGAACCTATGTTTATCTTTGTTGAGGCCTGAACAGGACAATGTTAATTAGGGGCTGTTC
Organism: Heptranchias perlo; assembly: GCF_035084215.1. Classification (NCBI taxonomy): domain Eukaryota; kingdom Metazoa; phylum Chordata; class Chondrichthyes; order Hexanchiformes; family Hexanchidae; genus Heptranchias; species Heptranchias perlo. The sequence continues at coordinate 2,930,451 of NC_090325.1, read as the reverse complement.
TTTAACCTGGATTAATGATGGGATGAAAGTCTTCTCTCTACACTAGATGAGTTAGAGACAGTTTTGAACCTAGGTCCCAGTAAACGTGGACAAACAGCACAAACCCACCCCCATTTGTTAACAGTTGACAAATGTTCTGAGGAGCTACGACGAGGAGTTGGGAGGAAAATTCCACTTTTACTGGTGTAAACAGGGATGCTCGTGAAGTTGGAGGCTAAGGCACATTGCTGCAGGTCCAGTACAGGGAGCTGTACAATGTATCTAGACCATGGGTACACCTGATCTTCAAATGCCTGTTGCTGCACAGAAGAGACTGGCACATAAAAGACAAGACTTGCATTTATATTGCATCTCATTACAGCTGGCAAACACCCCATGTATACCGAATTACTCAGACCATAGGCAAACACGGCAGCCATACTACACACAGCAAGATCTCTCAAACAGCAATGACTATCTACCTGTTTCTAGCTGTGTTTGTCGAGGAAGGAATTATGGTCAGAATACTGAGAGAATGCCTTTCTCTTCGAATAGTGCCAAGGCAGCAGATTTGACAGTATAAGTGTCAGCCTAGAGCACGTGCTCAAGGCTTGGAATGGGGTTCGAACCTAAAAGCTTCTGAGCCAGGAGGTAAGAGTGCTAACCAATGGAGCTCAGAAATAGAATTGTTTGTGCTGTGGCAACTGGCTGTTTGACTGGGACTACTAGAATGGACATGTCTGAATTCAAATCACTGCTCTCCCAGAATAGTTTCTGCTCACTTATACCATCAGGGTCTGCAGCTTGCCAGCAATGTACATATCAGGAATTTCATAATGGAAAAGAAGGAAGTGACTTGTTGGCCATTTTATAGATAGTCAGTCATAGATTAACTCTGGTTAATGTATATTGGAACCAAAAACTCTGCCCCCAACCTTGTCCACCAATTTCCTACCCAATCCCCTTAAGACGATTGCTAAGATACACTTCTATGTGCACCCAATAACTTGCATTTGCAAAACAAAGTAAGCTGTTTGAGCATAGGAGGCATCACAGCCAAACTCAACATTCACACAAACTTCCGTTGCATATGATCACTGGCAGGGAACTTGGATGGATTTTCTCTTCCCCATGAATTTGATTCTAATTTTAGAAACCCCAAATTTCTCCAGTCTATGTTCAGACCAGGAACTGGACCTTTCCATTCTCTCCAACTATTGACCAATATATAACCTTCCCTTTCGCCCCAAAGTTTGGGAACTCTCAACTACATGCCCACTTCTCCTTACTTCAGATCCTCCAATCTGGCTTCCAACCTGTTCACAGCACTGGTCAAAATCGCTGACCATGACTCATTGGGTCTCTTTACTCTCAAAATGTCAATATAAACTAAAGGGTATAATTCTAAAGGGGGGTGCAGATACAGAGAGATCTGGGGGTTTATGTGCACAGGTTGTTGAAGGTGGCAGGGCAGGTTGAGAACGTGGTTTAAAAAAGCAAGTGGGATCCTGGGCTTTATAAATAGAGACATAGTACAAAAGCAAGGAAGTCAACACTGGTTCGGTCACAACTGGAATATTGTGTCCAGTTCTAGGCACCACGCTTTAGGAAAGATGTGAAGGCCTTAGAGAGGGTGCAGAAGAGATTTACTAGAATGATTCCAGGGATGAGAGACTTTAGTTACGTGGATAGACTGGAGAAGCTGGGGTTTTTCTCCTTGGAAGAGGTTGTGAGGAGATTTGATAGAGGTATTCAAAATCATGAAGGGTCTAGATGGAGTAGATAGAGAGAAACTGTTCCCATTGGCAGAAGGGTCAAGAACTAGAGGACATAGATTTAAGGTGATTGGCAAAAGGACCAAAGGTGACATGAGGAAAAACTTTTTACACACCGAGTGGTTATGATCTGGAATGCACTGCCCGAGGAAGTGGTGGAGGCAGATTCAATTGTGGCTTTCAAAAGGGAACTGGATAAGTACTTGAAAGGGAAAAAATCTGCAGGGCTATGGGGATAGGGCCTAGCTGGATCGCTCTTGCATAGAGCCGGCACGGACTTGATGGGCCGAATGGCATCCTTCCGTGCTACAACATATGAGTCGACTCACTCAGTTACATTAAAACTGATGAAGTGGTTCAAGAAGGTTCACCACCACCTTCTCAGGGCACCTACAGATGGGCAATAAATGCCAGCCTTGCCAGCAAAACCCACATCCAATTAAAAATGATTCCATGCCTGCTGGGTACGTTCTCCAACTGTTCGATATTAAAACCTGAACGAGTTATAACTTCCTACCAAATTAATGTTGGTAAAACTAAAACCAACTGCTCCCACCGGCACTTCCATACCCCTAGCCTGGACTCCTACCTCCCCGACTGTCAGACTCCGCTTTAGACGTCAACGGTAGCATTTCTGCCTCCGAGTTAGAAGGTCGTGGTTCAAGGCCCCCTTCAGAGATTTGAGCACATAATCCAGGCTGACACCCCCAGTACAGTACTGAGGGAGTTCTGCATTGTCGGAGGAGCCATCTTTCAGGTGTGACATTAAACAGAGGCTCGTCTTTCCTCTCAGGTGGACATAATGATCTCATGGCATTATTTGAAGAGGAGCAAAGGAGTTCTCCTGGTGAGCTGGCCAATATTTATCCCTCAACCAACACCTAAAATAGTTTTTCTGGTCATTTCTCTCATTGCTGTTTGTGGGACCTTGCTGTGCACAAACTGACTGCCGCGTTTCCTACATTACAACAACTTGCATTTGTATAGCTTCTTTAAAGTAGGACAATGTCCCAAGGTGCTTCAGGAGCACAAGACTAAAATTTACACCGATCCAAAGGAGATATTCGAACAGGTGACTAAAAGCTAGGTCAATGAGGTAGGTTTTTAAGGAGGGCTGTGCCTTCAGCCATCTAGGCTCTTAGCTCTAGAATTCCCCCCATAAATTTCTGTTTCCACCTCATTTCAACAATGACTACACTTCAAAAGTATTTCATTGGCTGTAAAACACTTTGGGACATCCTGAGATTGTGAAAGGTGTAATACAAATGCAAGGGCTTTCTTCCTTCCCCCATTCGATCCATCAAGAATACAGTTTCATCTCCGAAACAATGCCCACCTTTTCCCCCCCAATATCCTTCTGACCATTTCCAAGACCCTAATCGATTCCTTTCTCACCTACATGTTTATCACTGACTGCTACAGAGATTCTAATTCACATCTGTATCATCTCATGTCTCTACTACTCCAAAGCTCTTCTTGCTGGTCTCCGCCTAGAAGTACGAGAATGCTCTCGCCCTGTGTCCTCTCGCCCAATGTCACGAGACCCTTGTCCATGTCTTGCTGGCCTCCAGAATGCTGCGACTCACATCTTCACACAAAGGAACCCTGTCCTTACCAAGCTCCACTGGATTGAAAATAAAATACTCAACTTAATTTTCAAATGCCTTCATGGATTCGCCCCACCCTATCGCTGCGACCTTTTCCCTGCTTTACAAGCCAACGTGCACTCTGCATCCTCTGACATTAGATTACTCCTCATTCTTCACTTCCTCATCAGCAGCTGTCAGCCACCCCGTTCCTTGAACTCCCTCTTCAAATCCCCCCACCTTGCTATCTCCCTCCTTGCTTAAGAAATGAAGAAACCTGCGTTGATATAGCACCTTTCATACCCTCTGGACAGCCCTATGATTCACAGACAACAAAGTACTTCTAAAGCATAATCACTTTATAAGGCAAGAAAATACAGCAGCCAATTTTGTGCACAGCAAGATTCCACAAACAGCAATGAGAAAAGTGACTATTGCATTTGTTTTTGGTATGTTGGTTGAGGGATAAATATTGGCCAGGACATAGAGAGAACTCCGCCTGCTCTTCTTCAAAGAGTGCCATAGGATCATTTGTGTCCACCTTAGGGGGATTAACATCTCAAAAGTCGACACCTCCAATACAGTTCCCTCTGTACTGCATTGAAATGTCAGCCTATGTGCTCAAGTCTCCTTAAAGGTCTTCTCTTTGATTGGACCGTTGTGACCACCTCTTACCTACATTCCCACATTTGACTTTACTCAAGTCCATCTTTCCCATTCCCTTCCCTACTGTCCCACTCCAGGGACTTGAGTACATAATCCAGGTTGACACTCCAGTGCAGTACTGAGGGAGTACTGTTGGAGATGCCATCTCTCAAATGAGACATTAAACAGAGGCCCCGTTTGCCCCCTCAGGTGTATGTAAAAGATCCCATGGCACTATTTTGAAATAGTGCCACGGGAGTTCTCCCCGGTATCCTGAAAAATATTTATCCCTCAACCAACTACACTAAAGAAAGAACAGGATATCTGACCATTATCTCATTGCTATTTGTGGGTCCTTGCTGTGCGCAAATTGACTGCCGCATTTCTACACTACACAGTGACTGTACTTCAATTGTACTGTAATTAGCTGTAAAGCACTTTGTGACGTCGAGGCTATGAAAGACGCTATATAAATACAATTCTTTCTTTTTCCACTTTTAAAGCGCTCGACAACGTTTCTCTACGAGAAGCGCCAAAGAAATGCAAGTTGCTATACAGCTCGTCTACTCACTGCTTTAAACCAACTAAACCTCAAGGTAGTTCAACTTGAGTGCAGACTCTACGGATCCAAATTTACATCAATACAGCATGCATGAGGCCTCCTGTTTTCACTCCATCTACTAGAACATAAACCATCTCGGGGCTTACCAGTTTGGGGATTTCCTTCTTCTGTCCCAGTAACATCATGGTCACCTGTCGGTGATTGATCTCCACCGGTGTGATGCTGTAAAACTCCACAACTGCCACAGCAGCCTCTTTATAGGCCATTTCCAGGAAAGCCTATTTTTTTTTTAAAAAAAGGTACCGTTAACACCCTCACAACATAGGCCTCAGTACTTAAAACTTCATCCAATAGGGATCATGAACCTGTCCTTGCCCGACATCCACACAAGTGCATTTCTAACAAGGGTCATTAAACAGTGATTAGAAGTGTCAACCCTGGACAATAAGTCCAGAGGCATTGAACTCAACCGTAGCACTCTCATCACCACCCAGCCGACATCAGCACAGGCTGGAGAATTCTTATTTGGTTACAAATGGCATTTTAACCCAACGGGGGACCAAAAGGGCTTAATGAAGAGGGTCCAAATTCTATGTTATTTGACAGAGTATTGCACAGAAAAAAATATAATTACTTTAACATTCTGTTGTGTGCTAGTGACGGGAACCAAAAACAGGTTTTAAGATATGGTGGTGGCGGGGGGGGGCGCGCGCGGAGACTAGGACATAAAGACATAAATTTACATATGTTAAGACTTTGTCCTCAACTGCCCCAACCTCCAATCCAAGTGGCAGGGAAGGGGAAAAATTGGAGGAAATTACCAAAAAAAATTCCTTATCTGTGCAACTTTACCTCATTTTTAGAGCGCACTAGCTTAATGGCTGTGACTTTTCCAAATGGCTGGGTCAGTTTCGAGATGTCTTCCTCAGTGTAGCCATCATGCGGCAGGTCAGTGATGTGAACCACACGCCCACTCTTCCTCATTTCATCCATCTTCAAAAGCAACACAAACAGTTAGCCTGCTAATGGAACTAACAGGAACAGTGAACCACCCAACAGGAATTAATAGCAATAGTTAATCTACTACCTTCTGAACAGGAGCAGTTAACTCTCCAAGACAGGAACAGTTAAACTTTTAACAGCAAACAATAGAAACAGTTATCTTTCCAAACTGAACCTAATAAAAACTTACCCTTCTAACAGGAACAGTCCAGAGAAAGTGTTAACTTATCAACATGAACTTAATAGAAACAGATAAGCCTTCAAAACAGCAGTACAACAGAAACCAACAGTTGACTTTTAAGGCAGTAACGTTTTAAAGACACCTTAAAATTGCAATTGTTTCACAATTAGCCACAAATACCAGAGTGCTGACGTGGTGACACAGTACCAGAATACCAATGCAGGGCACCAGACAGGTTTGTTAGGGCCAATGTCTCTAGGAATTAGCAGCAGGGAGAAGCCCCCTCAATAAAAAACTCTCAAACGTGCAGGCACACACACAAAAACTTACACCAAGCAGGTTTGATTGGGCCAATGTCTCTAGGAATTAGAAGGGAGAAACCCCCTCATTAAAAAAACTCATATCTATACACACACACACAAATACACATCAGGTTTCATTGTCTATGGGAATTAGCAGAATGGGAGAAGCCACCTGAATAAAACACATGCAAACAAGCAACACTCCTTTTAAGAGCTGTACTATGTAAATAATTTTAAATTAAGCCAAAGCATTTAAAGAGCTCAAATATACGGTACACAATCAAATTGTTCATAAAATGTATTAAGTGATATTGGTAGACCAATAGGTGAGGGTCATCTATGAAAAATGGGTACAGGCTTGTTTGGCTACATGTCTTTTCCAGCTCCTAAAACATTCTTATATGCTCCAAATCATTACAAAGTGATCTGTTTATTACGATTTAAATGTAAACAAAAATAGAATTAAATACATTCAATTTTGCAAAAGGTCCTAAACTTTGCACAAAATGACGATTACTTTAACAATGGTCTTATAACCCAAATCTTTGCCATGGTTTTAAACCCTAAGTCAGGCAACTGCAGTATAACTACCACCAACCGAACCCAGCTGACCTGCATTTCATGAAACAGGCATGTTCCATTGCCAACATGCGGGAATAACCAGCCATTCCTCCATCCTCCGGAACTAATTGGCCACCAGCTCAGCTATATGTAATCTACACGGTTACAGTGATCAGAACGTGTTTCTTTTTTAAAAAAGTGCCAGAATATGTACAACTGGCACTTTATGCATCTCATTCAAAATACTGAAACTCTGCCCCACTTTTTCCATCCTACAGAGAATTCACTGGGACTCACCTGTTGTGCGTTTGCCTCTTGCTGAGCAGTAGGTTTGTCCACCATGACAGTAGCAGCAGCTGTACCTATAGACACAGAACACAGTGAGATCCTAATCAACACCTGCCAGTCACGATCAAACATAAACTTCTCGTACACATCCTCAACAATGCACCAATGTAGTATCAAAGCATTCTGAACCCAACTGGTTCACTAATGTCATTTAGGGCAGGAAACCTGCCCTCTTAACTGCCTCGGAAGCGGTCTAGCAAGTGATTCAGTTGCACCAAACCTCTAGCAGCGATTCAAGGCGGCGGCCCACCACTATCTTCTCAAAGGCAACTCGGGACGGGCAATAAACGCCGGCATTGCCAGCGACATCCACATCCTGAGAATGGATTTTTTAAAATTCTAGATTTTAAATAACCTGTAGTTATGACTGAGTGGTTTTTGTACTATGCAGGGAGTCAATGAATCTACAGAGTAGCACAGGTTTTTAACTACTGTTAGAAATACCATAAAAGGAAGTGTCACCTTTTTTTTAAATAAGAACAGGTGTGGTAAACCTGCAGAATTTGGGAAGAGTTTAAGGTACCAATCTACAGCAGCAACCACAGCACCGTTTCCGGGTTGAATTACCATTCGGGGATGAGAACATCCAATTAATATTGACCAATACCCGACAAATCCCCTGGGCCTGATGGCCTACATCCTAGAGTTCTAAAAGAGGTAGCTGCACTGGTTGTGATCTTCCAAAATTCCCTAGATTCTAGAACGGTCCCGTGGATTGGAAGGTAGCAAATGTAACACTACTATTCAAGAGAGGAGGGAGAGAGAAAACAGGGAACTACAGGCCAGTTGGTCTGACATCAGTAGTCAGGAAAATGCTGGAATCGTAATATGATTAGGCAGTCAACATGGTTTTATGACAAATTTATTAGGCGTTTTTTGAGGATGTAACTAGCAGGGTAGATAAAGGGGAACCAGTAGATGTCATATTTGAATTTTCAAAAGGCATTTGATAAGGTGCCACATAAAAGGTTGTTATACAACATAAGGGCTCATGGGGTTGGGGGAAATATTAGCATGGAAAGAGGATTGGTTAATGGACAGAAGACAGAGTAGGAATAAACAGGTCATTCTCAGGTCGGCAGGCTATAACTAGTGGGGTACCGCAAAGATCAGTGCTTGGACCTCAGCAATTTACAATCTATACTAATGACTTAGATGAAGGGACTGAGTGTAATGTATCCAAGTTTGCTGACAATACAAAGCTAGGTGGGAAAGTAAGCTGTGAAGAGAACGCAAAAGGGATATAGACAGGTTAAGTGAGTGGGCAAGAAGGTGTACAATGTGGGGAAATGTGAGATTATTCACTTTGGAAGGAATAATGAAAAACAGAATATTTTTTAAAATGGTGAGAAACTATTAAATGTTGATGTTCAGAGAGATTTGGGTGTAATTGAAACACAAAGTTAACATGCAGGTACAAGCAAGCAATTAGGAAAGCAAATGGTATGTTAGGCTTTACTGCAAGGGAGTTGGAGTACAAGGGTAAGGAAATCTTGCTACAATTGTACAGGGCTTTGGTGAGACCTCACCTGGAGTACTGTGTATATTTTTGGTCTCCTTACCTAAGGAAGGATATACTTGCCTTAGAGGCGGTGCAACGGAGGTTCACTAGATTAATTCCTAGGATGAGAGGGTTGTCCTATGAGGAGAGATTAAGTAGAATGGGCCTATTCTCTTTGGAGTTTAGAAGAATGAGAGGTGATCTCATTGAAACATAAGGTTCTGAAAAGGATTGACAGAGTAGATGCTGAGAGGGTGTTTCCCCTCGCTGGAGTCTAGAACGAGGGGGCATAGTCGCAGGATATGGGGTTGGACATTTAGGACTGAGACGAGGAAGAATTTCTTCACTCAGAGGGTTGTGAATCTTTGGAATTCTCTACCCAGAGGGCTGTGGATGCACCAATCGTATTTGAGAATGAGAACAATAGATTTTTGGACTCTAGGGGAATCAAGGAATATGGGGATCGGGCGAGTAAGTGGAGTTGAGGTAGAAGGACAACCATGATATTATTGAATGGCGGGGCAGGCTTGAGGGACCGTATGGTCAACTCCTGCTCCTATTTCTTATGTTTGTGAGTCAATCACCCTGCTAGGAGCCAGTTACAGCTGAGGAGCAGAGCACAGCACAGGACAGGCAGAACAGCACAAAGTGCTAAGGGTGGAAAGCAGACACTTAAATATATGCAATGAAAGGAATGCAAATTGAAACCACGAAAATATAAATTGCTACAGCACCAACTGCGAAAGGATAATAGACAGATTCTAATGTTATTTATTACACGACAACAATCCAGTCACTCACAGTTTTACCTGTATGTGTGACTGTTAAGCCCTGTTTTCTCTCACATTTCTTCCCCCCACCCCCAAACCCCGTTTCTTTAAGTGGTTAACTGTTGCTGCAGTGCAGTCTTGTGGTGCTGGGAACCTTCTGATGACACGTCCAAACAGCCAGTCTTGAGAGCCGGTTAGCAGGCTATTCTACCCGGGCAGGGCGTCACAGTTGAGCCCAACCCTGTCCTCATCCGACAGGAGCCACTGGGCAGAAACCACAACCAGAGATCTCTCCTCTCCCTACGCAGGGATGGTGCAGCCAATCGTAGCACCCCTTCTACTGCGTGCAATGAGACTGGCTAACTCAACAGAGAACAGGGATCGAGCCTACGACCACCTAATCGATGGTATCATTTTAATCATTTTTAATACTGAAGTCAGTTAAAACCCAAGCTATTCTGTAGATGCTGTGGTTCCTTTGAATTGGGCTAAAACATAAAGAGTACCAAATATATATTTTTTTTTTATTAACAAGCAATAAAACTCCCCTCTAATCCTTCTAACAATTACTTAAAATCTATGCTCCCTGGTTACTGACCTCTCTAAGCTAGCCCTATCCCCATAGCCTTGCAAATTTTTTCCCTTCAAGTACTTATCCAATTCCCTTTTGAAAGCCACAATTGAATCTGCCTCCACCATCCCCTCAGGCAGTGCATTCCAGATCACAACCACTCGCTGTGTAAGAAAGCTTTTTCTCATGTCCCCTTTGGTAACAGAACCAATCACTTTAAATCTATGTTCTCTGGTTCTTGATCCTGCCGCCAATGGGAACAGTTTCTCTCTATCTATTCTGTCCAGACCCTTCATGATTTTGAATAACTCGATCAAATCCCCTTGCAACTGTCTCTGTTCCAAGGAGAACAACCACAGCTACTTTAGTCTATCCACGTAACTGAAGTCCCTCATCCCTGGAACCATTCTCGTAAATCTTTTCTGCACCCTCTCTAAGGCCTTCACATCTTTCCTAAAGTGCGGTGCCCAGAACTGGACACAATACTCCAGTTGTGGCTGAACCAGTGTTTTATAAAGGTTCATCATAACTTCCTTGCTTTTGTACTCTATGCCTCTATTTATAAAACCCAGGATCCAGTACGCTTTTTTTAAAAAACCGTTTTCTCAATCTGCCCTGCCACCTTCAACGTTTTGTGCACATTTACCCCCAGATCTCTCTGTTCCTGTATCCTTGTTGTATTGAGGGTGTCAGCTTGTACACCTCACCCTATCTAGGCCCCTCAATTAAATCTCCCCATAGCCTCCCCTGTTTATACAGAACAGATATTTGGGGGATGCTCCAAGATATTTGGGGGGGGGCACATAGGTGAGACGTACAAGCTGCCACCCTCAATACAACACGAGACGTACAAGCTGACACTTTCTGGTGAATGTTTCAACCCAAGCTGAAGAAAAGTCAGTGTCAAAAGCATGCTGGATTGAGACACATACCAATGTAAAACACAAACACAGTGGGTAAGGTGGAGGCCACAATACCTGCAGTGCTTTTTGCTTCAGCAAAGGGTTTCCCGGTGGCTGCAGGCCGTTTCGTCACCTTTTGATTTGCAGGCTTTTGGTTTGATAACTGGCTTACTGGCTTCTGGTTGGAATTCTTAGTGGCCAATTCCTTTTGAATTTTGCGTTTGGGGCTGGGCCGCCGTGGGCTCGGCCTGCGCGGACTCGAATGCTTGGGGCTTGACCGGGATTTGTGTGGGCTCAAACGTCTAGGTCTGGGCCTGTGGGGACTAGACCGCCTTGGGCTTGGCCTTGATCTGTGTGGGCTGGAGCGCCTGGGACTGGATCTGGATCGGTGTGGGCTGGTGCGTCTTGGACTGGATCTAGAGCGGTGTGGACTCGAACGCCTTGGACTTGTCCTGCGAGGGCTCGAACGCCTAGGGCTGGACCTGCGTGGGCTCACACGCCTGGGACTGGATCTGTGAGGGCTCACACGCCTGGGACTTAAATGCTTTGGACTCATCCGTGCTGAGCTGAAGGATGTTGCGGCCTGTTCTGCGACGGCTGCTTCTTTCTCTTTCTTCGCGAGATCCTCTCTGTTTGTGAGCAAAACAAAATGAAGTGATTTTGTTTGGATAATGGTTACAGACCAAGTGTAAACAATTTAGTACAAGATCTGTGTTAATTGAAAACAATATACACACAATTTCTGCTTCTGATTATGGATGAAACTTTTTCATAGAGTCTTACAGCATAGGGCCCATCGTGCCTGTGCCGGCTCTTTGAAAGAGAAATCCAATAATCCCATTCCCCTGCCCTTTGCCCATAGCCCTGCAATTTTCTCCCCTTCAAGTATTTATCCAATTCCCTTTTGAAAGCTACTATTGCATCTGCTTCCACCATCCTTTCAGGCAGTGAATTCCAGATCATAAGAATGATTTCTCGGTCCAAAACAAACTTTGGTGGGGGGGGGGTGTGGAACTGAGGGACATGAGAAATGGCGAAATACTCCCTTATTTAGATGTGATTTTGTCTCGAGATGCAACAAGTGACCAGAAGATCCTAGTAAGTGCAAAAAATAATTGACAGTTCACAATACAAGTCAAGCTCGAGCTGCAGACTGCATGTCTACAAGGCCCTTTTACTTACATCAATGGGGTGTTTATGTCACCAGTTCCCAAACTGCAGGACTTGCTCAGCTGAAGGCAACCCCAGTGTAAACCTGCAGGATTTGCTAAATCCAGACACGGCAAAAAACTCTAAAAAGTGGATCTCTGCGGCAGCCTGACTTGGCAAATCCGGCAGGTTTACTTTGGGATCCAGTGGTGCAAACATTCTATTGACACTAATATCAGACGTCAGCAGGTGCAAATCCAGCTCTCCTGTTGTCTTGTAGGTAAAGCCACACAACACAGCCCAGAATGTCCCAGTTTGATCACAGGACAGCAATTAGGATGCTGTAACTGGTTTCCCCAGACTAGGGAGGGGGCAAAAAAATATTCAGCCTGGTTTCCTGCTCGATTGCTATCTAGTGACTTCTGTTGCTGGAAAAGCACATGTCTGGATGTTTAGTAAGGGCAGGATTTGGCATCGCGATGATTCCCTCCACAATAAAACAGTCTGCAACGCTCACTGCCTGGGCTCACGCACAAAGACTTAACACTAGGGCGAGGAATTGGAGGGCTGCCTACAGAATCATAACTTGCTTTCCAAAGGGGAAAAAATGGGGCTAGGAAGTGGGTTTAAGCTTCCACATTTAAATGCAAAGGTGAGAATTTTGAATGAGGCATTGGGAGAGCGGGAACCAATGTAGGTCAGCGAGGAGAGGGGTGATGTCTGTACGGAGTAGAACATGAGCAGCAGATTTTTAGATGAGCAGATTCCTCAAGTGACAAAGGCATGAAAAGTTTCATTGGCAGATGGGTTGGGGTGAAGCCGAGATGGTCGATGTTATGGAGTCTTTGTGATGGTGAGGGTACGGGGTTGGAAGTTTAGGTCAGGATCAAATAGGAAGCTGAGGTTGCAAACAGTCTGGTTCAACCTGAGACAGTGGCTGGAGTGGAGGTGGGGGGGGGGGGGGGGGGGAAAGAGTCTGTGGAGAGGGTATGGAGTCTGCGGCGAGGGTCGATGATGATTGCTTTGGCCTTTCTAATATAGAAACTGACCCCATGTCTGTGGATAATGTCGGTAAGGAAGAGGAGGGATCCAAGGATGGATTCTCAGGAGTCTCCCGAAGTGATGGAGCTGGGGTTAGAAGAGAAGTCATTGCTGGAGATGCTCTGGCTACAATCGGAGTGGCAAGAGTGAATGCAAGCTGGAGGGCCATTGGAATAGAATAGTGTGGTTAACCACGTCAAAAGCTGCAGAGAGATCGGGAGGAGGAACAGCAGCAATTATAGTTTTCTTTTCCTTCCAAATTTGGGCTGTGTCTGGAGTCAGCACTGAGTTTTCTAACACTAGGGTAAAATACTGGTTGTGGTAGTGCTGGGAGCAGTTTGATGAGATGATTTTAAAGGATCATAAAAAAGTGTTTTGATTTAAGTGTGGTTTCTCATATACTGTACAGTTAGTAACATACTAAATTACAACAGCTTTATTTCTGTATTATGAACTGTGCATTAACAAAGAATAAACCCACACAAGTTACATCACATCTTGTCCTTTCAGTGCATACATCTTACATTGACCATTGGTGTACAACTTGAAAATTACTTGCCCACCATGTGCTACAGTGAACATTCAACTCTATCTCAAAACCCACCATAAAAGTTCAACGCTCAAAGGCTTCAATACACCCCTTTCTCCAAAAAAAAACAATGGTAAGAGTGAATTTTGTAAAATGTAACGTACTTTGTTGGAGGAACAGCATCTGGGTCCCAATCTGGATATCTGTAACACAAAACATTTTAAACTTTATTAGGAGTGACTGGAACAGGCATCGCACCTGTTCCACACAGCCGACCAGAGAACCCTAATAACTAGCTCCTAGCACTAGCTTTTAGGTTCACAGTAGATGGCATTATATTCCAAATGCAAATGGCTAAATAAGGCAAGCAACTGGGAAATAACCGACAGCACTCTCCTTTTAAAGATCTATTTTTAGCAAGAGATCGGCTTGTTCTCGCCCAAATGTGGTTACAGTTTCTAAAAAAAATTCTCGGCATGTGGGCGGCACTGGCAAAGCCGACATTTATTGCCCATCCCTAGTTGCCCTGAGTTTGATACAACTGAGTGACTTGCTAGACCAATTAAGAGAGCAGTTAAAAGTCAACCACCTTGGTGTGGGACTGGAGTCACATACAGACCAGACTGGGTAAAAATGGCAGATTTCCTTCCCTAAAAAGGATTTTAGTGAACCAGTTAGGGTTTTAATGACAATCCAACAGATTCATGGTCACTTTTACTGATACCAGCTTTTTCTTCCCAGATTTTAAAAAACTGAATTCAAATTCTCAAACTGCCATGATGGGATTTGAATTTACGCACTACAGTTAATCTGACTAAAGGAAAATCTGGAAATAAACTTGTGCTCAATGTCCCATTTCCACCTGTACATTGTAACTGAGAGACTGGTGATACATTTCTTGTTTTTTTAAAAAAAAGGTGAATTCAAAGTGACAGATGTTAATGCCAGGGAATGAAATACATTTTTTAACATCCAGGTATAGTAGTGGTTCTGTACTGTAGTAATTCAGGGGCCAAGACTAATAATCCAGAAAGCACGAGTTCAAACCCCACCATTGCAGTTTGAGAATTTGAATTGTTTTAAAAATCTGGAAATAAAAAGTGGGTATCAGTAAAAGTGGCCTTTAGGGAAAGAAGCCTACAGTCCTTACCTGATTTGGCCAATATGTGACTCCAATCCCACACCAACATGGTTGACTCTTAACTGACCTAGTAACCACTCGGTTATATCAAGCAGGGCAAATAGGAACGAGCAGTGAATGCCGTCCTTGCCAACAACGTCCATGTTTCGAGAATTAATTTTTAAAAACAAGCAGTTGTGGGATACATTATAAATGTTTCTCAAGCAGGTCACTTAACTTCACACCCCACAATAATGTGCGGAAAACCCAAACACCTTGTGGTTTAAGCGAGGGTTATGGCAGTTGTCTAACTCACTCAGTTCCTCAATCTATGACCATGCTCGAATCCATTTATTGGGAGTTTTCCTTAAAAGTACTGACAGAAAAAGTGAGTACTTGGCCCAACTCAAAAAAGGCTAACCATTTCCTCAGGAGTCAGTGAGCAGGAAACCTTTATTCTGAAGGTTTGTACATCTACAAAATAAATATTTGGTGCTAAGAATTAGGTATTGGAGATGTTGTTGTTGAGTTAAAAACAAGTTGTCTAGCTGCTGCTGATAGTTGGGGAGGGGGTAGGTTTTCAACATGTGGCCAACATGTTCATCGAATTTAACCAGATCGAACTTACCAATAAAAGTGCATTAAGTAGGGTAAACAAATAGATAATGCAAACCAGGAAAGAGGACCAACATTTAAGTTCAACAAAAGAAGTGCACGCTAACATCTGAAATAAACAGAAAATGCTGGAAGTGCACGGCAGATCAGTCAGCATCTGAGAGAGAAATAATACATGTGTAAGCCTTCATCACAACTGACCAGATACTGATTATCCTGCCATTCATTCCCCGCATTTCTATTTTTCTTACACAAAAGATGTAAAATTGGGGGGGGGGGGGGGGGGGAAGAGGAAAGAGAAAAAGAACATGGCCAAAGACAAGTACTACAACAGTATTTCAGCCTTCAATCCCAAACTAATCTATGGATCTCATTACTAAATGTGTTCTGGAGGCGTAAGAGACTGTTCAGGTAAGAACAGAAGTGCGGTCAGCTACGATGCCCCTATGAACAAACAGCTTTCTGACACTCACTACCTGGGTTCACAAAGAATGGTCACTTCAGCAAGGGACTGGAGGGCTGTACTCCCAAGCAAGAGGCCTGTGCCTTTGGGAGAAGAGAAAGGAGAAAGAAAATATATACACATGATAACCTCAGTTTTCAAACCAACTCTTCGTAATTAGAAACACCTGAAAAGAAAAATCCCAAACTCAGTTAAAATCCTTACTCTTTGAGCAAAAGCCGACAGCTGTCATTGTGGGAAGATATTTTGTTGTGACGATCCCAATCCTGTAAAAACAAAGAAAAGAAAAAACACTTAGCACAACAGTGGGAAAACTAGCCGTTCTACAAAAATGATCCAACGACGTGCACAGATAAATCCTCAGATGATTCGTTCACTTCAATTTAATCAGTATATTGTAGTGCCACTTGTACCAACTGATGTCCACTCCATACAGCTCCAAGAGGCACCACCCAGTGATGACAGGTGCTTTCCATGGGTTGCAGCGAGAGCTGGATGCAACACTGAACAAGGGGCAAGTACAGGTGTACACAAGCGCACAGAACCTACCTGTAATGCTAGCGAAAACTGTTTATTGACAAACGGCGCAGTAATAACATGAAGAATTGCCCTTCGGTGAAAATCATTCAACGCGGCACAGAGACTCAGAATATTTCTGAGAACAGCACGAAAGCCCAAACTTGCGAAAGCTGAACATTCTGTATAGTGTGCCCTGATGCTTTTTATATAAAGCGGTTTAGTGTAGATACCAGTATATGGTTTGAATTATTTTTGGATGGGATACAACAGAACTGCTGCACACTTAAGGAGCCTGCAGATGGACTGTGATCAACAAACTCCACAGCACTATTATGCAGTCCAGCCGCTGCAGATCACCAACAGGCTGGCAAACCAAACCTACAGACAGCTTTAATCAACACAGACTTTTTACAGAACAAACTGTAGCACTACAACTGCTACTGCATTAACCTTCTGGTGATCTCAACTGGCACTTTTTATTGGTTCTAAGAATAACACTGAACCCAGCACCAAGCAGCCACCCAAGCACAAGTACCACTCTGGAAAGGTTAGCTCGTCTCCGAAGTACAATTTGAAATTAGTCAAAGGTTTCCTGCAGCAAGTTCCTTAATCCAAGGCCGGCCATAGTGGGAGTGTCCATTTCTCTTCATGGGCCAGTCACTGACACAGGCTCTTGTTGACTCCCCAAGCATTGCTGGTAGCTATATACCAGCTGAGTAGATTGTGATTACTAATGGCAAGTCCCTTACCTACGATGGTCACTTGTGTAGGAACCTTTGGCTGTAGAGTGGAATTTTAACCAGGAATCCCCAGTTGAAAAACCCAATCAAATAATATAACGAGATGGGGAAGTTAAGCTCCTTACCTGGGTGAAGTACCAAAGGCCACAGATCACCGTTAGGACTACCACAGGAGTCTTATTTTCAGGAAGAGGGGGTGGGGGGCAAAAAACCCAAAAGGATTATTTAATTAAATGGATTGGGTAAATGAGGGTAGCCTGGTACATTCAAAATTCTACAACAGCAGGTATAAACACACAGGGTATGTACACTGCAAAAGTACAATCAACCCTCTAGCTCTTTTAATGAAATCCCCAAAACGAACCTTGAATTGGTTCGTAGTAGATACACTTGGCCAGGAACCTCAATTGAGGATCTCAACATTCCCCTGCAACCCAACCCTCACAGCTACTCTGTGCACACTTCCCTCAGCCACCATACACTATTTACCAATGACACATTTCTCACTTTATTAATAAACACACGACAGGGTTTTTACAACTGCAGCTTTCAGTCATCCTTTGGGAGACTCAAATCTCAAAACATTACAAAAAGTAGGAAAAAAAGTTGATTCTATACTGAGAATTTACATTTCACATGGCCATTCATTGGAATTATGAATAATATATGCTAATCCAATTAAATCTTCAAAAATTCTAGCACAGTACGTGTTTTTGGAAATTAATTTCTTTCCCATCTCCAAATGCCTTCAGAACAACGAGCTGAAACTTGTGGCTCAGTAATAATAAACTTGGGTTTGTTTTTATTTTGAGATATTCTGAAAATGCTATACTGCCATCATTTCAATATCCTGCACGCAGTGCCCGATTTAATGTCTGTATAGTTCAGCAGCCCCATAAATACATTAAACCCCACCGCAGCTCCCTGGACGGCTCAGTTGTTAAAGGGAGCACGTAACAGCCACATACACAAGGTCGTAGGCTCGATCCCTTGTCTGTATTAAGTTAGCTGATTTCAGGCAAGGGTCGCTACAATTGGCCTCAGTGCCCCTGGGTTAGGTAAGGGACACCATTCAGGGCTCTTACTGATGATCATTAACCAGGGGCCCCTCCTGAAAAGCATGTGCGCGCACATCAGGCGAGGAGTCCCTCACAGTCCAACTCATTATCTAGGCTCAGACAAGAATAGTAGCCACTTAGGCCAGGAATCAGAGGGCTTCTTGCACCCTTAGAAACGTACGGCAGCAAAACTCAAGCTTTAGGAGAGACAGGAGACATGAAACTAATGTTTGAGAGCAGCAATTCTATGGGCAGTCGTAACAGCCTTCAAATCGCCGAAGTACAACACAGCCACTGGCTGAAATATTTGGTGAGGGCAGCCACTCAGACAATCCAACTTGTTCTGGTCTCTTCATCTTGTTTTTAAGAGCAAGCCCCCCTACAAGTTATATATCAGTAGGATAAGCCCAGGTTACCAACAGGGAGAATTTGTTGAGCAACATTTCTATGATCACAATGATGTAAATGGCCTGACACAGCCCTTTTGTTTCCATGCTTTAAAGCTCCACAGCAGCATGTTCTTTTCCTGGTAGTGAAGCATGCAGCAAAATAGTAGTGGTGGGGGGGGGGGGTGGAAAAAACCCAGAGCTATATCCTCTTCTGGCTGAAATGGATGGAGAGCAGTGGGCTGGATGACTTGCAGTACTTTCTATTTGGAAGAATGAGAACTACCCTACAAGTTTGTACTGTATTTTTCTTCATTTTCATTTCTTCAACATTATAGGTGTGAGGATTGCTCCGAAGGTACTTGTAGGGTGAGCCCGTGCTCAAATGAAGGCCCACTTCGTTACGCTGCTCTCTCCCATTTATCTTTCTTCTCATCACCACTGGAAATCAAGGACCTTTGGAGCCCTGTAATTGATCGTTAGAATCCAATGGAATCTGGCATTGAATGTTTAGAGGAAACAGAGACCCAATGGTAGATTAAAGGAACCACAAAAAGTGTGGGCCTCCATCTGCCATCAGATGCCTCCTGCTTTATACTATTGCCACTGATGGCACGATCACCAGCATTTGCCCTTTGAAAGTACTCCTTCAGTATAAAAGGTGCCTTGAATAGCAACTTTACACAGGTTTTGTAAAGCAAAGTTCTAAAGGTTGACCCATTAAGTGGCTTAACATTCCAACTGCCCTTTACAATTCAACATTTTCTTCCAGCCAGGTAACAGTGGAGGAGACACACCACCAGCCACTTAGCAGATATCTGCCTGGATACGAACTATTATGCACGAGATGCAGAGCCATCTGGTCTCAGACTGTGTGGTCCTTCTTCAATAGAAAGTCAAGGCAACAGGAACTGGTAGTGCAGCGAGTGAGACACCAGCCTTTTATTTCTAGTTCCTGGCTTTGAACCCAACACAAAGATGTGATTGCACTAGAGGGGATAGAGAGAAGATTTACGAGGATGTTGCCAGGTCTGGAGAATTTTAGTTATGAGGAAAGATTAGTTAGCTGGGGTTGTTTTCTTTGGAACAAAAGAGGCTGAGGGGAGATTTAATTGAGGTATATAAAGTTATGAGGGGTCTAGATAGAGTAGATAGAAATGACCTATTTCTCTTAGCAGTGGGGTCAATAACCAGGGAGGGGGGGGGGGGGGGCTGGATTTGAAGTAATTGGTAGAAGGATTAGAGGGGAGCTGAGGATTTTTTTTTTCAAACCAGGAGGGTGGTGGGGGTCTGGTACTCACTGCCTGAAAGGGTGGTAGAGGCAGAAACCCTCATCACATTTAAAAAGTACCTGGATGTGCACTTAAAGTGCCGAGACCTACAAGGCTACGGACCAAGAGCTGAAAAGTGGGATTAGGCTGGATGGCTCTTTTTCGGCCAGCACGGAGACGATGGGCCGAATAGCCTCCTTCTGTGCCGTAAATTTCTATGATATTGATAGTTGGGAGGTCTTCTCTGTCTATAGGAAGCAACGGTCCTAAATGAAATCAGTTTGGTCAATCTTAATCCGGTCTCTGGAAGGCAGGATTCCATAGCACAAAACGATATCTAATTCATGACTAACTGGTAACCTCACAGTGAAGTCACAAGATGGTTGGTATAGAAAGAGTTCGTTCTGATGTAGTGGTGGTGGTTTTCTAAAGTTGCGGCCAATAACTAGTGCTTGGTGCCCAAGATGCATAGTGTTCCATTCGCAAGCACTTTAATGAGCACATTTTTAAAAAGTCAAAGCCTATCTTGCCCCACAGGACACAGCCAGTATGCTCTAGATGACAGCATCAAGAGGAAGACCTGATGAGGTAATCACCCAAGTATTGGCAGACATGTAGGTATCATAGCTTAATCGAACAGACAGGCAGGCCAAGAACCAGTGAAGTACCCTATATTGATAACTCTTCTCCCCCTCTAAAATTTCCTGAGATGTATCTTTGAGACCCCCTATTATCAAATAGCCGCCTGACCTTTATACCTGTATTAAGAATCAGTTGCCATCTTGGACTTCAGGATTCTGTTCAGATGCTGCAAATTGCGACAGCTCCCCAACTTGTTAGGTAGAATACAGTTCTGACTCCTGATCTGCAGGCACCTCCTCTTCTGTGTGGGTTCATAACACAGCATCTTCATTCAATAGTACTGTTCTGGCTCGGGCCAGTGTACAACACCCTCTGAAGTGAGAATGGACATGAATGGACTGGGCAGCATAACGGAAGAGTCTCTGACCCACGCATTTGACTTTGTGCATTAGGAAGCATTTCAGTATTCTATAAAGCCTGCACCTGACCATTGACAAATGTTGTAAACAACGACATACATCTTTGATTCTGGTGGCAGCCAAGGACACAGACTCTTGGGAGTAATTATTCTATGGTACCAAAAGGCAACTTAATGCACAATTCAGCAAGTAACGGTAAACTCTGCACTTGAACTTCTACATAGCAGAAATAAAGTTCAAGGTGATGACATTACCCAGGAAAGAGCTGCACAAACTAGTGGAGCTTAAAGCTTCACCACTAATTTTCTGTGCAGAATTTTCAGACGTGCAACTGCAAGAAGCAGCGGTCTTGATAAATGGATATGGCCCGCCTTCAGAACAAGCAAGTCTTGTGTTTCTACTGCTCTGGTCACAACCTTGAAGAAGTAACAGTCAGGCAAAATCCTATGGACACTGATGTAGAAGCTATCAAGTCCAACTTCATGCATGCTTTTAGACTAGAGTGCTGGAGCAAAAGATGGTTTTCTCCACAGACTGCCAGACAGTTCATTCACTGTGCAAAGACTGCATTGACAAGTAGCAGAGTCTCACATTTTCCAGCTTCTCTCAACTATTTTGCCCCTCATCCCTGCAAAATAGATCAGACACAACGTACTGGGACTGGCTCTGCTTCAGCTTGAACAATTCTTGGCAAATCATTCCAGGGATTGTGCTGTGATATTCTAGTTCTTTTGACAGCCTTCCAGAATTCCTTTCGGCTGATGATATGTTGGGAGAGCTGACTCATGCCATAAACCCTGGGCACAGTCACACGTATCTCGAGAGTCACAGGAAGACCCATCTCTGCCCAGCACCAAGGCAATGCAGCAGAGGCCAAATGTCCAAAAATAGTTCTGGAGCCATGTGGCCTTACAGCCTGAAACTGGGTTGAGTCCACCAGTTGGAACCAATAAGAACTTCACCTCAACCAACCTAAGGCCCAATAAGCAGGGCAGTCTGAAGGCTGGGGTGGAATCTGATCACTGTTGGCAGCATGGTGGAACAGTTTTAGCAGCAGGCTGTGCTCACCTCCCAATCACCATTTCTGCTGATGTAGATGGCACCTGCTATTTTGAAGATTTATAAATTTACAGCTGCAGTCCTGTAACTTCTCTGCTACTAACCACTAAGTATGTGACCCTGCTGCTGAAAATAATTGAAGGACCCCAACTGAATGCAGAGTCCTGGATTATTATTTTATACTCACCAGCATACAGTAAAGCATGCCCTAAAACGAACAGATCCCATGGAAAATAAACTAAATTAGCAGGGGCCAGATGGGTTTTTTAAAAATACCTTTAGGATCCAAAATGACGACCCAACTAGCTTGCATCCACAGTTTGTGGATTTTAAAGGACTTCTTCCACATCAGACTGGACAATTGTGAATTAGAAACAAAGCAGGCATTTACAATGTGGTGTTTCGACAGGTTTGGTAGTGAAAGAGCAAAGGGGCTGGTTAACATTCAGTTGAGTCCTCTAGATTCTCTTCAAGTCTTTAAGAAAAATGACAGATTGAGATACGCAATGACTTTCACCATATTGGATGAGCTGCAGATCCTGGAAATAGTAATGGAGATAAGCGAAGCAGGAGAGCAAGTCAGCACACTAACTTTCCATGTCATCTTGAAGAGTTACCTTTTGATTCTCCCGATTGGGCAACCTGGGCTTATCATAATGGTACATGAAGATGCAAAAGAAGTGAGGGGGTTTTAAATATTAATTCAACACCTAAAAAACCACCAGCACATTGCAATCACTGCTACTCAGCTGGGAGTAGTCAGCCAACAATGGATTAAATCTAATTAAGCTTGTTCTTTTTTTTTAAAAAAAGTGTTCCGTAACAGCACACAAAAATGAAGTGACGAAATGCGCATCAGAAAGTCTCCTGCAGCCTAGTATGCATTCTATAAAAAGAATTAAGATTACTGAGTGCTTATAAACACCTATTAGGGCACCGTTTGAAAATTTCATCTGTCCATCAGTATGCTTTACTGAAACCTTAGTGACAACAGTCCCTTGCCTTCTACTGCAATGTAATTCAGGAATCTGAATTTGATTAACTTTCTCATCTCAAATCTCAGCAGCAGGTCTGAAAAAGTTCATCCAGCTAAGGTTATAATTTTACATTAAATCAAGAGTCCTGCTTCTGGGAAGCCACCGACTAAATCTCACCAGCGAGAAATACATCATTGAAAAATATCTACCATTTCTATCTTCACGTTTTAAGGTTCTCAGAAAGGCTTTCACCACAATCTACCTGCAGCCACTCTGCTACCAAGAACCTATAGAAGTGATATGATTAAATTTCCAGCACCTGTTAATTCTTTTCACCCCCCTCAACTGAGTACTGGAGGTGATGGATATCCTCATCGCCCCAGCATGGAAGACGGACCACCTCAGCACAATGCCAATATGACCATGAGACACCAGATTTAACTGGTGGCAGAACTAGCAGGACAGAAGGATTGACTGGAAGATTTGCTACAATTATTTTTATTGTGGTTTAATTAAAAATATAAATGGGGGGAACTTAAGTATTGAAATATTTATCCAGATTAATGCCTAGTGGAAGACTCTATACAGTAACACGGCTTTCAGTTCTTCTCTATGTGTGCAGAGATCTTCAACTAACGTCCTAAGTGAATACTTGCCAAATAAAAAGACAAAACATGCCATACCACTGGACTGCTGTTTAGCCAATGGTAGCTTTGCCGGCACACTATAGAAGGTTGCGACCCACAAACACTATTGCCTGTTAAGGAAGCATATTATAAGAAAAGGCGAACTATGTAACAAACACTCACCCTCATTTGTCTACATTCTACGTTACACAAACTGCACACGTGGGGGAACCTCAGTGCAGGGACACCATAGTAATCATTCATCAACTTGGGTTTTGGCAATCCCTTCTTCACCACTAGAACTGTCCGTTTGATTCCATGAGTAGTCTCGTCACGCGAAGGCTCCATTGGAAAATTCTGAGGCGGACGTTTAAAATCTTCATTCCAGGTACCTTCTCTCAGTGTTTCACGACTGTAATGCATACTTTGGCTCTCCATAGGTCTATCCCGATAGTCGTACTGTTGCCCATGCCCGTAATCTACCACGCTGCTCTGTACTTCTCTTCTGTAGTCTTTATCTTGTAGCTTGTATGGCTGATCGAAACTGCTGGATGGTTGCTGCTTGTTCATTTTCCGCATTCTTATTTCTCTTAAAATATAGGGCATATTTTCTGGAGTAAGCTTCTCATCTGGGTAACGACTTAGTTCTTCCAGATCTTCATTAGACAGGCCAAAGTTTGCCAAGATATTGGAAGCCTTCATTGTGTCATGAAAACGCTGAACTGCAGATCTCTGGTCGCCAGTTTGAGATGCAGGCGTCCCAGTGTTCCCATACCCAGGCCGAAAACCTCCAGATGAAGGACTCTGGTAGGACCACTGACCTAAGCCTACATTATTCCCAGGTTGATTCATCATTCCCATGTTCATTCCACCAAAGTTGCCTTGTGATGCTCCTTGAGCTCCCATTCCCATTCCTCTTCCTCCTCCTCCTCCTCCTCCTCCACCGCCTCCTCCTAGGTAGGGTCCCTGGGGATTCATACCAAACTGATTAGGTGGTCCTTGATTCTGGCCAAACTGGTTAGATGGGCCTTGGTTTTGCCCATACTGGTTTGGTGGGCCTTGATTTTGCCCATACTGGTTTGGTGGGCCTTGATTTTGCCCATACTGGTTTGGTGGGCCTTGATTCTGCCCAAACTGGTTTGGTGGGCCTTGATTCTGCCCAAACTGGTTTGGTGGGCCTTGACTCTGCCCAAACGCCCCTCTGGCATTGAACATGGACATGTTGATCTTCACAAGAGCTTGGTTCAGAGATGCAAGAGCTGTGTTGGATACAGTTGTGGAGGCGACAGAATTCAGCTGCTGTAGGGCCAGCTGGGCCTTTATCTGGGCGAGCTGCAAATTTGCTGAGCCTAACAGAAGCGGACTGGTAATGCTGAGGTTCAATGAATTCACTGCTGGAGCACAATTTTCCAAGAATAACGCAAAGCTGAAAGTTAAAACACAAACATTAGATTTTTACGTTTTAGGAAACTTCAGCATTTAAAGGGTTTTAAAGCCAGTGATCAACATATTTATGCTTGACTGCTTAAAAAAAGCTATTTTTGTGAGTAGTAAAGTAAACTAAACAAATGGACAGTTAGATCAGGACATCCAAGACGAGATGAAATGTGTGACTGGACAAATATAGTGGCCAACATTGGAGGCTTTGTGAAGCATTTGCATCCAATACAAAGCTTACAGTACATATGATAATGCCAGCTATGACAGCCATAGGGAGGTACACTACAGCCTTCCAAAAGATTATTTTTTATTTTAAATTCAATGGAATGATTATGCTCAACTTAGATGGAGACCCCCAATAACCCCCAGAGGGTGTTTCTTCAAAGTGCCCTATGTCCATATCAATCTGTTGCACCTTTTGTAAAATGATCACAGGAAACAATGGATTTTCTATGTATTGTATCTGTAGTTTAAAATCACAATTATTTGTTACGCAGGATGACTGCTCAGACCTATGAATTACAATACTATGAGTCCCAAAAGTCTTCTCATGGAACCACAGACTCTGTCCTCTACAGAGTTACGGCAGATTTCTAACCTGTTCAGTCCATGTAGTTTTGCAGATAACGACCCAATCCTTTAAATTGCTAACACTTCATGAATTCTCACATTAGGTCTGTTCTAGGGCCAGCCAGGTAGATCCATTTCCACACATTTCGATCTTCCTATTTGACAGTCAACATGGCCACAAAGTACTTCCTTTTTTTTTATTCGTTCATGGGATGTGGGCGTCGCTGGCAAGGCCAGCATTTATTGCCCATCCTTAATTGCCCTCTACAATAACCTAAGGGCTAACATAACTTTCACCCACCCAGATCTTGAACATACAACCTCCAAGAAAGGGCCGGCTTGGCTCAGTTGGTACCACTCTTGCTGGAGTCTGAATACTTGGGTTCAAGCCCCACTACAAACAATCTAGGTTGACATTCCAGTGCAGTACTGAGTAGGTGTTGCATTGTTGAAGGTGCCATCTTTCATATAGGATGGGGATTGTCTGTGATCCATGGTATAACAGCCCCAACAGTAAGTGCTGTCAGGTTCACGCATGAAGAACGGCCATTATGGTGAGGAACTGGAAAGGTGCTGACATCTGTGGAAGTGTACAGCAGCTGGAGATAGTACCTTTAGGAAGGGATGAGGGTAGAAAAATGAGAGATTTTTGGTTTTTTTTTGCAAAGCCAATTACTAAATACCAGATAAATATCCCACCTAACACTCAATAAGATAGCAAAATGCTGGGTTATTCGGTTACTGTTTTTGACCTAATTTACCAGCAGCTTTAACATAACTGTTGTAAAACGTTGTCAGCCTGGTTCGGTTGATAACAATCATGCCTTCGGGTCAGAAAGCTGTGGTTTCAAGACCAGGTCCAGAAATTGAGCACATAATCTAGGCGGCACCCCAGTACAGTACTGAGGGGGTGCTGCATTGACTGAGCTGTTGTCCTTCAGAGAAGATGTTAAAACTGAGGACCCAGCTGCCTGTTTAGATCCTAAGCATTCTTTAAAAAGTAGTTTGCACAGTGTCCAGGAACCATTCCTCCCTCAGCGGCCACCATTTGCTGTTTGTGGAGCCTTGCGGTATGAAATTGGCTGTCACATTTGTCTGCATTAGCTATGGTACTTCAAAAATAATTGCCTCAAGAGTTTTGAAATGTCCTGAGGATGTGATAAGGCAAGTACCCTCTAATTAATGATTCATGTTTTTGTTTTCTTTTTAAAAAAAACGAAACACCCGTACTGTACAATCACAAAATTCATACTTTTTCTTAAATCTTTCTCTAAACAAGATCTTGAGGCATAGTTTAAGGTTTTCTGATAACACTTCTGTGAAGAGTCTTGGGACATTTTACTACATTAAAGGCGCTGTATAAATGCAAGTTGTTGTTTTCTGATTGCTCAACGAATGCATCCAGTGGGTAGCTGAGTTATACAGACCAGGAAAATCGCAGGTTTGGGTCCCAAGCAGTAGGGGATACTGCCAATGGCCTCAGCACACCTGGGCTTGACAAAAAGGAGTTGCTACTTCTTACTGCTGTGACCCTGCTTCTAATCCAGTGACCCCTTTTGGAATCCCTCGAGCCCGGAAAGAATAGGATTGTCTTGCCTGTGATTCCCCGTGTTTGAATAATCTGCTCACACTCATTCCAAAGCATGCATATGAAAACTGGCCACTTCGCTGTGGTTCCAGAATGTGACCAATGCCTGTCAAACCATTCCCAACAAGGAGTCAACGTCTTCAGGAGAGGGTGGGAGAAAATTGAGACAAAAAAATTGTTCTAAACACGTTTGCTACATTGAAGCAAATAGAAATTTGAACTATACAGCTAATATAAACAAAGTCAGAGTCAGAGAATACTGTGGCAGGAAAAATCAGAGAGCAAGTTATTATCTTAATGGCAAGAAACTCGAAAGTACTGCAATACAAAGGGATCTGGGGGTCCGAGTGCAAGAAAATCAAAAAGTTAGTATGCAGGTGATCAAGAAGGCCAACGGAATGTTGGCTTTTATTGCTAGGGGGATAGAATATAAAAACAGGGAGGTATTGCTGCAGTTATATAAGGTATTGGTGAGACCGCACCTGGAATACTGCATACAGTTTTGGTCTCCATACTTAAGAAAAGACATACTTGCTCTCGAGGCAGTACAAAGAAGGTTCACTCGGCTAATCCCGGGGATGAGGGGGCGGACATATGAGGAGAGGTTGAGTAGATTGGGACTCTACTCATTGGAGTTCAGAAGAATGAGAGGCGATCTTATTGAAACATATAAGATTGTGAAGGGGATTGATCGGGTGGATGCGGTAAGGATGTTCCCAAGGATGGGTGAAACTAGAACTAGGGGGCATAATCTTAGAATAAGGGGCTGCTCTTTCAAAACTGAGATGAGGAGAAACTTCTTCACTCAGAGGGTAGTAGGTCTGTGGAATTTGCTGCCCCAGGAAGCTACATCATTAAATAAATTTAAAACAGAAATAGACAGTTTCCTAGAAGTAAAGGGAATTAGGGGTTACGGGGAGCAGGCAGGAAATTGGACATGAATTTAGATTTGAGGTTAGGATCAGATCAGCCATGATCTTATTGAATGGCGGAGCAGGCTCGAGGGGCCGATTGGCCTACTCCTGCTCCTATTTCTTATGTTCTTATGTTCTTCCAGTTGCTAATCTACAAGGGAGGCATTTAAACACTGGAGGCAGTGCAAAGGAGGTCCATGAGGTTGATCTCTAGTATCAGGAGTCTGAGCTTTGAGGAAAGATTGGTCTTTTCAGCCTGGAAAGGAGACTACAGATGATCTTTGAGGCACATATAACAGTAAAAGGTATGGAAGAGTTTAAGTCTGGAATATTACTTTAAATTAAAATTGTGAAAGAAAGACAAGGCGAAACAAGTTCAAACTCAAAAGACTGAAGTTAGGAAGTTCCTTGCACAAAATGTGGAGTGGACTTACAGACAGGAGTAGTAGAGGTGAAAATCCTGGAATAGAGGGAAATGTAGGATCTTTCTGGACGATTAACTGACATAGGCTGATTAGCCTTCCTCATCTGTAACTACCTTGTGACCCATATCCAAACATTTTTTCCGGGTCAATGATATTTTGATTTTGAAATATGACACTATCCATGGAGAAATGAACAATTAACGCGGGTATTTATACCACATCAGCATGATCGTAAACACATCAAGTGGCACCACGACTGGAACTACTTTCAAAAAAACTGACACCCACTCAATTGATTAATTCCCAGTTCAGTACCTTCAAGTATTAGCTCACCAGAGCATTTAAACTCAATATTTAAACAGCAGGCTGTAGCCATTCTACAATCAGTTACCTCATACCACCCTAGTGCAACATGGAGACTTACACCTAGACAAATGCAACCAATACACTCCTTAATGTGATCAAATTAGAATGGGTTCAGGCTCAGCTGTGACAATCTGCATGCTTGAAAAGCCTGTCGCCACATCTGGGCTTACAGAGAAAATGGCAACTTGCCCAAAGTATGAGAAAGAGAGGAAGTAATTCAGTCCCCATTCTTACATACGGCAGACAACCGTCTATACCAGGCAAACTATAACCAATTGCTATCAACATAGAAGTCAATTACAAAGGAGCTGCTTACTACGTATTAAACTATTTCGCGCAATTCAATAAGCTCTGCGCATCTCAATAAAGTGCGATTACCGTAATTACTTAATCCTCTGTACTTACCCTTTTAAAAGCTCCACAAAACAAACTTTTTCTTCTTCTGGTTCTGAGTATGTATCTACATCTGTAAATAGCTATGGGTTTTAAAGTGGTATCGTAAACCTAAAAACGACTTGAATGTGGAGCTCTTATAAAATAGGGTAATTTCGGTGACACTTTCGTTGCATCTAGCCACTATTCAGATACCTGTTAAATTATTTCTTGGGTTATCTTTTTCTGGCATAAGTATCTCCTTTTCTTTTTAAGTTTAGAAATACCAGTTATATCGTCCACCACTTATAACGGACGAATCGCGTCAACACCAATGCATCCACTACAAGCGGTGGGGTCTGCAAGAGGGAAAAAACAAAACATGTCACAGGAGTGCTCATTCACAAACAGGAACCAGATCCCAAAACTTTATTTTAATTACTAGATTTTCCTGCAGTTTCTCAGCAAATCAGAGGATCCACCCCCGCCCCCCATCACTCCTGACCTCTTCAATTCCACTCTTTAGTTTATATTTGGGGAGGAGAGGAGAAGAGAAAAGAGACAGACCAAAGGGTAAGGAGATCTGGGGGTATATGTGCACAATTCGTTGAAGGTGGTGGGCAGGTTGAGAAAGCGGTTAAAAAAGCATACGGGATCCTGGGCTTTATAAATAGAGGCACAGAGTACAAAAGCAAGGAGGTTATGTTGAACCTTTATAAAACACTGGTTCTGCCACAACTGGAGTATTGTGTCCAGTTCTGGGCACCGCACTTTCAAAAGGATGTGAAGGCCTTAGAGAGAGTGCAGAAAAGTTTTACCAGAATGATTCTAGGGATGAGGGACGTGGATAGACTGGAGAAGCTGGGGTTGTTCTCCTTGGAACAGAAAAGGTTGAGAGGAGATTTGATAGAGGTATTCAAAATCATAAAGGGTCCAGACAGAGTAGAGGGAGAGAAACTGTTCCCATTGGTGGAAGGGTCAAGAACCAGAGGACATAGATTTAAGGTGATTGGCAAAAGAACCAAAGGCGACAGGAGAAAAAAGTTTTTACACAGCAAGTGGTTGTGATCTGGAATGCACTGCCTCAGGGGGTGGTAGAGGCAGATTCAATCGTGGCTTTCAAAAGGGAATTAGATAAGTACTTGAAGGGGAAAAAATTTGCAGGGCTATGGGGATAGGGCGGGGAAGTGGGACTAGCTGGAATGCTCTTGCAGCGAGCCGGCATGGACTCAACAGGCCAAATGGCCTCCTTCCATGTTGTAACCATTCTATGATTCCAAATCTCTCCCCACTTTGATGTCTGTTTCCCCAAATATATCTCTCATGATCTGGTGCTCTTCTCCCACAATCTTTGGCGTGCTCTCTCACATAATCTCTCCACCTTATCTCTCTCTGGCTCCGATGACATTCACTGTGGGAATATGCAGACAGTCTGGGACAACAAGGAAAACATTTAAATTGCAACACTACGGAAAGTGTGTAAGCAAGCCAAAGCAGCCAAAGAAAAAATGAAAATGGCCAGGATGCCAGATCAGAGGGGCTGAGGTGCAGTGAGAAAAATTATTAAAATGGCTGGTGAGGGAAAGGTAAAGCAGCAGGTACCTGGTGTTGGAGGGTAGGGCAGCTGCAGAGACCAGCGGGGTGCCAACCAGGAAGGGTCAGGGCTGAGGAAATGGTAACAAAGGTTAGGAGCAACCACAAAGACCAGTAGGGTACCAGAGGTAAGGCCAACAGGGTAGAAGAGCAGATCCAGGGTTAGCGGAAAAGACTAGGCGAGTGCCAGACAGGAGGAATAGGGATGGGGTTAGTATTAACGTAGGCTGGGAGAGATCAGAGCCCAGGGCAGTGCAGCAAGGCCTTCAAATAATAGTGCGGCATGAGAGCCAACACCAATGGGACGGAAAAGCAGGGCCAGGATTAGTAGGGCATAGTCGGGAAGTCTAGCAGGGCGGGTGAGGGTAGCCAATCATTGGAAAAGGCTTGGGCAGCATTAAGAGGTTGGAATACAAAGTAAATAAGAAATACATCAAATTAAAAAATGAAACTTACTGAAAAATAGCAGACAGGCCTAGGGACTCGAACCACAGTGTCACCTTCTGATGGAATGATGAAAGGTAATGAAAGGCCATTTTAGCAGGTGTTACGGCGTTACCCAATAAAGATAGAAGTAACATTACTTCAAGTGTTTACAAATGTCACAAAGGGCGACAAGTGTGACATATTGTGCTCAATATGAAGTGTGACATGAAGAGTGACAGTCGCAAGAAAATTAATATAGATTATAGAAATAGTCACTGATTTTTTTTCCCCCAAAGTACATAAGCATTTAAGACTAGTCCTGTTTTATGGACTTGTGTGTTTCATCCATTGGTAGGAAAGTATGTTACAAGTGTGCTGCATCAGAAACTTAACTAGTTATGTAGCACCCATCCATATTCCATTAGGGAACACTACAAAATATTACAAATAACACCCACCCAATGCAACTGGTCAACAGATACTAGGAGGAAAAGCAAGACCAGTTTGCTCCTTCCAATCCATCAAAACGTGGCAATGCAAGTGCCACACCATCGTCTTGGAGCGCCAATTTATAGAGCCACATAACGCAGCGTAAACCTCATGCCACAGAGCACTAGTGAGATGCCCTCTGTAGAATAAAAAATATGCCAAAATGCCAAACACATGAGGAGGCCAGAGATAACTGGCTTAAGCCCCCAGGGTGCTTGACAAACTGTTTTAAATAAAATGCAGTGATGAATCAATTTTTAAGATAACTAATCAAAGCATATTCTACTTCAGCAGTAACTTCAGATCAGTGCTGTGAAGTCCAGGTAGTTATCCACTTTACAGTTCCCATTTCAGTTAATAAAAACCATAAAAAAGTTATACAACTACACAAGATGGCCTCCTATATTCAGAGAGGCATGAAAACATACATAGTTGAGAATAGTGTGGGGAGCCAAATTTCAAAGTAGTGGTCACTGGAGCCACCTTGCAATCTATGCACCAGTTTTTGTTTTTACACCCAAACAAAACATGAGGATATCTGGCTGTATTGGATAGGGACACAGATCAAAAGTGGAAGAGTGTTCTAATGCCTCAGGGCTGAATCACTCACCAAGTACAATTTTTTTTAAATACTTGTGAAATTTGGGATGCAAGCCACTGATCAAAAACCAGCAGATTCCCAATCGCCTCTAGCATTGCTGTTGACCAAGAACACAAAGTTTCTTCCTGTCAGTGTTATTGGGACTGAATGTAAAGCGCCTAGAACTTTGCAATGTTACAAGTAGCCACAGTGCTCTTCATCACTGCTTTCAGAATTCCAAGTGTCAGAATTCTGAATTTCAGAATTCAGAATTCCAGTGAGAAGGCAAGTGAGAGTTAATGCTATTGATACATTGAGCTATAGTACAAGCTATAATTTTAAAATTATACTACTGGCTAGCAAGCATACATGTAGAAAATACTAGTAGTCACTGAATATTTAAATCACAGTATTGATGTTAAGGGTTAACAGTCTGTCACTGCAAAATCTATTCTAATGATAGTCAGCAAATTGAATGATTTACAGTATTAGGCGATCTCAGACTGCCTAGGAGTGGACCATTCAGCCTCTCGAGCCTGTTCTGCCAGCCACTCAATTAGGTCATGGCAGATCTGTACACGACATTTACACGCCTTTGTTCCAAATCCCTTGATAACAAAAATCTATTACCATCAGTCTTAAAAATTTCAATTGTCACGGCATCCATGGGGGGGCGGGGGGTTCCAGATTTCCACTACCCTGTGAGAGAAAGTGCTTCCTGATTTTGCTTCTAAGTGGCCTAGCTCTAATTTTAAGATTGTGCCCCCTTGTTCTGGAGAAGAGGAAATAGTTTCTCTGTATCTACCCTATCGAATCCCTTTATCATTTTAAACACTTCTATTAAATCACCCCTCAACCTTCTAAACTTAAGGTAATAACAAGCCAAGTTTATGCAATCTGTTCTCAATTTAACCCTTTAAACCCTGGTATCATTCTGGTGAATATGCACTCTACTGCCTCCAAGGCCAACATATCTTTCCTGAGGTCCAGAACTGAATGCAGTATTTCACATGGGGTCTGACCAAGGCTCTGTACAACTGAATCACATAGAATGTACAGCATAGAAACAGGCCATTCAGCCCAACTGGTCTATGTTGCTGTTTATGCTCCACACGAGCCTCCTCCCACCCTATTACAGAATTACTCTTGTAACTACAAATCCCTGGAGGAGGGTGGGTTCCTCAAATGGCTCAGCTGGGTTATCAGTGAGTAGCTGACCTGTACAATCAATTGCATGTTTATCCTCTGGTCAGTTAACTCAGTTGGGGCAGCAATTGGTCTCAGCACCCCTGGGATACATGGAGAATCCCACTGCCACTACTGATCATTACCTAGCAACCCTTACTGGAAGTGAGTGTGTATAAATGTCAGGAAAGGAAAGGATCAGGCTCAGCTAGGATGTCCTCTGCGAATTGCTTGCTGATGTTATGTCAAACCTCATACATGAATAGTAGTGCAACTGGAGGGCAAATGCCACCAACTGAATAATGCTGCAGCAAGTCAATGTTTCAGGGGAGTAGCTGACAAAAAAAAGCATGGCCTTTACCTAATGTCACCTCTTCAAGACAATGGGAAATATAACTCTTTTTCCCCAGAAGTACACCCAACCACAATCTCAGAACAGCACTTACTACTGTATCAATTCTATTTCCCACAACAGCAATCCACAGGGCTTTGAATGACCCTGACAATTTAGGGTTAGTTCAGGCCCTTACAGATAGTAGAGTGGGAAGGCCTTCTTCCCATCATTCTGAGCTGGATTTAAGCACAGGTCCTGAATGGAAGAATAGTGTTCTTTTAAAAAAAATTAGGTTTTCTGGGATCATTATATTTCTGTCCGACACACCAGACCTTTGATTTTTTTTTGCATTTGTTCATTTACTTGCTTGGTATCAATAAAATACAGTTTGTGTAATTATACAATGTTATACTTTGGAGAGCTAACAGTCTTTAAATATTACTCTATGGGGGGCTCTTTGTCTTAATATTGTACAGGGGGATCGTGTGCATACTGCTGTCCTTTGGATAAGACATTAAACTGAGACACCATCTGCTTGT
Organism: Heptranchias perlo; assembly: GCF_035084215.1. Taxonomy (NCBI): domain Eukaryota; kingdom Metazoa; phylum Chordata; class Chondrichthyes; order Hexanchiformes; family Hexanchidae; genus Heptranchias; species Heptranchias perlo. The sequence continues at coordinate 2,896,391 of NC_090325.1, read as the reverse complement.
TCTGGTGAACATCACTTCCTCACTTTTGAATTCCAATCCCCGAGATAAAGGCCAACATTTCATTAGCCTTTTATACCTGCATACTAGGTTTTACTGATGTGTACATTTAGAAGTTATTTAGCTTTGTTAATCTGTGCCTCTACCCAACACTCTTCTTATACCTCTCTGATTCTCCCACCTTGTTACTCTAACCCCCCACCCTTCTGGCCCAGATTTGTATTACTTATCAAAAAGGCAATAACTTTAAATTACATTAATATCCACATACCATAGAATTTAGGTAAGCCATGCAACTAGCAGATAACACCGACCCCTGATCCTCAAAGAGGCTACTACCTCCCTTTTTCCTTTCGCGCACACACGCACAAAAGGCAACTTCAGTTAGTAATCAGAAAGCTAGACAGTACAAGGTCAAGCAACCAGACTTCATGGTCCCGTGCCTCCTCTGCCTGGGTGATTTAGATGGAATCACAAAACCCAATTAATATTCTTTTTTTAAAAAAAAGGCACTGCGATCGCTCAGAGTTTATTCACTAATCATGGTTTGAAAAAACACAATCCTTGTTTTGCTCCATCCATATGTTGATATTTAAATGGTTTAACTTTTCCTAGATGTGAGACACAAGCTCATTTTAATGTGCAAATTTGGTACAGGACTAGAAAGGTTAAATTAATGCCTTTGCCTCAATTGGGAATACAGGCTTGAAGGGATCTTGGCTCAACTGCTAAGGCGTTGAACTATTAGAGTCATAAGCCCAGGAATAGTTAAGCACAGTGTACATTTTAATTTAGCTCCCTTGCACTATGGCACTCAGCAAATTATATAAGCCAGTACACTGATTACATCAGGATATATATTTTTAATGGCTAGACCAATTAATAGAAGAAAAAGGGCTAAATTCTTTGGGGTGTTTTTAAAATATTTGTTTCTAGAATAATGAAAACATCAACATATTCCCCTAAACTACGCACGGTTAAAAGAAAATTAAAGATCAGCTTTGGAAGTATCCTTATTTTCACATTTTTCAGCCAGGTGAAGACAACCTTTTTATATTGAATTTCCTAGCTGGCATGCCTCCAGATTAGCATGTGACTGTTTGGATGCCAATCTTCATGATTACCCATCTTGTTGCCACCATAGCTGATGTCAACGGAACAGCAAGTAAAAAGACCTCATAGGGCTGAAAGTCAAAATAAAGCACATCATCTAAGGAGATAGAACATGGAAAAGGGGGGGAAATGCAGAAAGGTTCGGTCATATTTGTTCCCTTCTTTCTTGATATGGAGTACACTCACACTGCATCACTTATAAAAAGACCGAGACACCTCTGATATTGAGCGCACTACTACCACCCATGGTTCCCATTGTAGGTCCAGAGGAGTAGTGAGTTAGCGATCTATTTATACATATTCATATTACATCCAAAACTCTGCTGCCCGTATCCTAACTCGCACCAAGTCCCGTTCACCCATCACCCCGTGCTTGCTAACCTACATTGGCTCCTGGTCCGAGAATGCCGATTTTAAAAATTCTCATCCTCAAAATAAAATCCCTCCGTGGAAGGATTGGGGAGACAAAGTGTCCTCTCCTCTTCGTAAAGTGTCCCAAGATGCACGAGGGATGCCATATAAATGCACATTTGAATTGTCTCGCATAGCAGCTACTGTACCAGTGGAATGGGCTTGTATACGAATGCAAGAATTTCTTTCTTCTTTCTGTTCTGTTCTCAGCGGGAAGATCATCGCTTGAAGTGTCAGCTTGCTCAGTTGGCAGTTTTGTCACCACTGAGTCAGAAGGTTGTTGGCCAAAGAACCACTTCAGGACTCGAACACAATCTAGGCTAACCCAGACAGTTAGCCACTTCTCACAAGATGGCTCCTGAGCTACCCGAGATCTTGCCAACAAGGAAGACAATTCTTTCCAAATTATCCCAACCATTTGAATAGCGATTTATAGAAGGAGGTTTTGCGAAGGCACAGTCTTCGCCACTTTGTTGTTAGGAGATTCAGGGGCCTTATTGTCTGTATACCAGATGAAACATTTGACGTAAAAGATGTAAGATGTGAACCCCCATGGGAAGATTTGGTCTAATGCAGCAAACATAGACAGGCACCAATAGCATGCCATGAAGCAATACAACTGAAGTCTAAAGCGGCATGAAACACAAAAGTCAATGAAAAACAAAGCAATACTCTTTCAGTTGACTTAAAATCCTTAAACAAGTACAGTAGCATTAAGAGGTCCACAGGCTGCAACACATATAGCATTATAGCTTCCTTCTTCCACTGAAAACATTGGTGCATCTCAAAATGAATGTGCGGAAAGGGAAAAGCATACAGGACATGGGCTAAAGCTCTCTCCAAAAGGAGCAGGTAGAATGGACCCAGCATACAGCAAAAAGATATTTCTAATAAGGATTTTGCCTCTGGAAAGCTCTTTAATTGAAATATCGTAGTGCAAACCTTACTAAATTGTGCACTCCGATTAGATACAGCGTTAAAATACACCCCATCAAGCTGGTCAGAGGGATTATAAGCTCCACTACCAAAGTTACAAAACTAGAAAACCGCAATTTCAATTTCTTAAACCCCGCGCATTGATTGTAGTTTGAATCATTTAATCTAGCCTTTTCCTATAATCACTGGAGATACTCATAGAATGTTGTATTAATTGTAAAGATCACATTACAACTAGTCATGAAAATGAATTCTTGCCTCTACAAACAAACAGACGTACAAGGTTTGTTGATGCCATTTAACAAATGGTTCTAAAAATCAATCCCACTGCTGTAAAATCATAGCATGGGTCACAGTGAATAGCCTTGGAGCAAGCTTGCCTTTTTATAATCAGAATGAACCACAGTATAAACAAGGTTTAAGATAGCCCAGTTACTGAGTTGAAGCATCAAGAAGGATGAGATTTGAATGACCATCTCGTTGATTAAATACTGATGTCAGTTATAAACAATGATAAAAATACTATTCCAAATCAGAACCTATTGATCCATCACAACAAATTGTACCCACAAGATGAAATTAATTGTTATCTTAAGATTCTGAATTATCAAAGTCATAAGTACTTAAGGGATAGCCTAATACAGTACACACTTGGAGTACTGTGAACAGTTCTGGTTTCCATATTATAAAAAGGATATAGAGGCACTGGAAAAGGTGCAAAAAAGATTTACTAGGATGATACCAGAACTGAGAGGTTATACCTATCAGGAAAGATTGAGTAGGCTGGGGCTCTTTTCTTTAGAAAAAAGAAAAAGGGGTGACCCGATAGAGGTCTTTAAGATTATGAAAGGGTTTGATAAGGTAGATGTAGAGAAACAGAAAATAGGAGCGGGAGTAGGCCATTCAGCCCTTCAATATGATGGCTGATCCTCTATCTCAATACCATATTCCCGCTCTCTCCCCATATCCCTTGATGCCTTCTACAGAAGATGTTTCCACTTGCGGGGGAGATCAGAACTAGGGGCCATAAATATAAGATAATCACTAATAAATCCACGAGAATTCAGGAGAAACTTCTTTACCCAGAGTGGTTAGAATGTGGAACTCGCTACCACAAGGAGTAGTTGAGACGACTAGCATAGATACATTTAACGGGAAGCTAGATAAAGACACGAAGGAGAAAGAAATAGAAAGATGTGCTGACAGGGTTCGATGAAGAAGGCTCATGTGGAGCATAAACACTCGTAGCGACCTTTTGGGCCAAATGGCCTGTTTCTGTGCTGTACATTCTGTGTAACAATACATGGTATGATAACATTTGTACGTTTCCCATTCTAACTGAAATATGTTCAACTCCAACTGTCTGTATGATTGGTATACTTCAAATAGACACTGAAAAAAACCAGAAATGATCCAAACCAGGACGTCATTTCTAATTTTAATATATCCCAGCACCTGCCCCCAACCTTGCTGTGTATACTAAGGACATCATCTTCAGTGATCTCCGGATCCTTCCTGCTCAGTTGGACACATCTACTTTCAGGCCATCCTTTGATCCTCTTCTTACCAAGCAATGCCTGCTTTCATCTTCAATCCTACCAACTCAGGTAAGCTTCTTCCCTTGGTACGTCAAAACTATCCACAATAAATGTCGTACACTCTGCCAATATTTCCCATTTCCAATCTACCATGTAGATTTTTTTTCCTCTTCTTCCCTCTCTTTCCCCCCCCCCCCACCATAGCCAACCCCACACACTTCTCCAATAATGACCATCACTATATGTTCCACTGCTCCTTTACCAATTGTGCCAGTACTGTACTGACTGCTCAAGGACGTTGAACTCTACCAATCTTGCAGAATCTCTACTTCTTTGTTCAGTAATTAATCATGCCTGTTCTGTAGAACCTTCCGATCATTAGCCAATGAATGCCATCTCTGATCCCACATCCGCCAGTGGCTTACAACTCTACTCAGAAGTTGTGAGCTCAACTCCCACCATGGCAAGTAGCGAAAATTAATTTTTGTGGGCTGACGTCAGGAGAAATCATCAAAACTGATAGTCATAGTCATAAACACCCAAAAGGTTCCTTAATGTCTTTCAGGCAAGGCAACCTGTTATCCCTACCCGATCTAATCTACATACCAGTCCCTCAATATGTTGACTCTTAATATCCTCTTAAGTGGCCTCACTACATAACAGTATAAGAGAATAATGGATGGACCAAAGCATCGGATTCAGGGTAAGATTCATCCAATTCCAATCACACTGAAAAGTCCCCGTCACCAATACCTGGGGGCAGATGAGAGCTGTCCCACAGGCTAGTGAAGCAGCAGCCTAACAGTCATACTCAGTCATTATCAGTCAACATCCCAGATTTCCCCATCATCATCCCTGGATGTGTTCTGGTTATGTATGATGGCACAGGTAGGTGGGTTTGGCCCTGGAAGTTCTCAATATTGACTCTAGACCCCATGACGTCCAACAGCTTCATGTTAAACAAAGCCAATGAAACTTCATGCCAATCATCACCTATTTCCCCTCTCCAAATTAGAACTCAGTGTTGAGTGCCACTTGGAGGAAGCTCTGCAGGAAACATAGGCACAGAATGTACTCTGGATAAGAAAGCTTCAATGTCCATCAAGAGTGGCTCAGAGTACCACTGACTGTGCCTTGAAGCTGCCAGAATGGGCCTTTATTAGGAATCAACACGAGGGAGTACCCTACTTGATCTCGTTCTCACCAACCTGTCACAGACGTGTCTGTCCACGACTGCAAATTTGGTTCACTCCTGACATTAAGAAACACGTGTACACTACACACAGCAGATGCTGAGCCCTGACAACATCCTGGTTGTAATACTGAAGATCTGCACACTAGACCTAGCCACCTTCATTTAGCAAACAAGCTGTTTTGAGTGAAACTATGATACAGACATCTAACAATGTGGAAAACTGCACAGGTATGTCTTATCTACAAAAAGCAGAACAAATCTAACCTGACTAATTATCAGCCTCCTCCCAATTGTCAGTAAAGTAACAGAATGAGTCACCAGTAGTGCTATCAAACTACACCTACTCGCCAATAACCAGCTCTAAGGACGTGGTTCTAGCAAAAATTGAACTCTCATCACAGCCTTAAATCTAAGAATGGACAAAGAAGCTGAATACCTTCCACATCAAGACAGCATTCAATCAAGTACGGCATCACAGAGCTCTAGCAAAACTGAGGCCAATCAGGTTCAAGAGGAAAATCCACCAGTGAGGCAGACCTCACACAAAAGGAAGATGGGCATTGAATTTGCAACCCCTTCACATAGTTGCAGCTATCTTCGGCCAATTCATCAATGACTTCCCTCCGTCATAAGGTCAGGAGTGAGGCATTGCTGACGATTCAACAGTGCTCCAAAATTCCTCTAATAATGAAACAGGCAATAGCAGAACTTCAGCAACATCCAGGTTTGGGCTGACAAGTGGCAGGTAACATAAATGCCAAGCAAAGACGTTCTCTAACAGGATACGGCCCATCCTCCTCCCCCTGATATTCAAAGTAACCACCATTTCCATCCTGGGGGTCATCAGCGATCAGAAGCTTTATTGGACCAGTCATATATCAATACCCTGGCTACAAGAGCAGGGCGGAGACTGGGTACTTTGAAGAACGGCTCACCTCCTGACCCCTCAAAGCCTCTCCAATATTTCAAGCTCAAGTCTGGAGTTTGATGAATACTCACCTGGATAGGTGTAGCCACTCAACATCCAAGACAAGACAATCCACTTTATCTGTCCCTGCCATTGAACTCAATATTCACCCACTGCAAAACCAGCACATTGGGATTGCAGAATGTATGATTTACAGGAAGCAATGCAGCAACACTCCAAGCTTACTCCGACAGCATGCAGCAAGACCTGGACATCATTCAGGCTTGGGCTGATAAGTAGCAAATAACATTTATGCCAGGCAATGACCATCTCCAACAAGAGTGACTAACCACCTCCCCATGACAGTCAATGGCATTACCATCGCCGAATGCCCCATCAACATCCAGGGGGTCACCACTGACCAGAAACTTAACTGGACCAGCCACATAAATACTGTGGCTACAAGAGCAGGTCAGAGGCTGGGTATTTTGCGGCGAGTGACTCACCTCCTGACTCCCCAAAGCCTTTCCACCATCTACAAAGTACAAGTCAGGAGTGTGATGGAATACTGTCCTCTTGCCTGGATGAATGCAGCTCCAACAACACTCAAGAAGCTCAACACCATCCAGGACAAAGCAGCCTGCTTGGTTGGCACCCCACCCACCACCCTAAACATTCACTTCCTTCACCACCGTGGCTGCGGTGTGTACCATCCACAGGATGCACTGCAGCAACTCGCCGAGGCTTCTTCGACAGCACCTCCCAAACCCGTGACCTCTGCCATCTAGAAGGACAACTGCAGCAATTACATGGGAACATCACCACCTGCATGTGCCCCTCCAAGTCTCACACCATCCTGACTTGGAAATATATCGTCGCTGGGTCAAAATCCTGGAACTCCCTACCTAACAGCACCGTGGGAGAACCTTCACCACACGGACTGCAGCGGTTCAAGAAGGCGGCTCACCACCACCTTCTCAAGAGCATATAAGGTTGGGCAATAAATGCAGCTTTGCCAGCATCACCCACATCCTAGGAGCATAAACAAAACTGATGCAACCTGCAATTTCTTCCTCCTCTGGCCCAATTCCACAAACTCAGTCAACGATGCAGTCTTCTGATTCTGCATGCTATGCTTTTCTTCTTGTGTTTATCATGCCTCTAAGATCATACACACACCAATTCTGGCATCATGATCAGACACTTCAGCAGCTTCCCATGCTATTCACTTTGCTGCTGGTTCTTCCACTACCTATTTCCATCCTGGATATTCCAAAGTTGTCATCCTCCAAACCTAGTCATTCCAGATGACTTTTTTGCACCCAAAAATTCTTATTTAAATCCTCTTCTTCAACCCCCTTTAGACACACTTCCTCTTATGAACAGACATAAGTGGTATCTTTAACCCTGCTCATAGTTGATGCTGCTTCTTCCTGTAGTCTCCGATCCTGCATCATCTTGCAGTCTCCGATCTTAGCCTGATCCAACAATGCTAGCCGTTTCCAATTCTGTTCACATATGCATCTTCTGATGTTACTCACCTCTAGTTTCAATTAATTCCATTTTGCTGTTCTTCCTCTTTTCATCTCCAATACTGAGCCCCTTCAAAATGGTTTAATGATGCAGCCATCCTCCAACCCTATCTGTTCTGTCAATTAAATTATGAATTTAGATCAATCAAGCTGGATTCTTAATTATAACAGGCTTAATTACAATGAGCATTTCTGATGATGAAAGTTAAAGCAAAGGAAACAGACCATCACTTCATTAAAATCTCCAAAATACACCATATATAGTTACAAAGGCAATTAAACACTACTGGAATTAATTGCCAACAATTCCCTACCTATGACCATCATGGGAATACCATCACTGCATTGGTTCGAGACCCACCACTACTCTCCCAGGGCAAGTAGGAATGGGCAATAAATGAGAGTGCCAGCATTGCCCTCATCCCAAAAAATCTTTTCAAGCTCACAATCATCCAATAATACTTAGAATCTTGGACAAAACTTCTGTAAACACTCAGCTTTATATGTAGAAAAAAAAACTTAGAAAGTCTTCTGCAAAAAGTTCAGCCCACAACATTACAAATATAACCTGCAGGAGATTGCTTTGATTTTATAGGTGTGCACATGTATGTTCATGAAAAAAATTCGCTTTGTTGAAAGGTACAAGATTTGCAGAGAGAATACTCGGTGCCCAAGACTTCTCAAAGTAAAACTGTGTTCAAGGAAATGTGTCAGTACTCTATTTTCTAATCAATCCAGTGACTCTCTTCAGTAGTTTCTTCTGAACTACCTCTTCAGGTTAACTGTAACAAATTGACAAATTAGTTTTTCAAACCCAAAGCGACCCCATAAGTATAATATACGTCCAAAAAAAAGACAAAAATGGGCTCAGATCTAGATGCCGCTTACGTTCTTCCCACAGTTCCAGTTTGAAACTCCAAGACTTCAACTTCAGAATATAACTATTCAAGAGGACAAGTAATCCAGCTTTGAGCAAAATGCAGAGGAAGTTGAGGTGATAAAGATATTCTTAGATGCCATATCAAGCTTTCTAGCTTATTTCTTTTGACAGCACCTGGTTTTTCAAAATCAGTATGTTGCAAATTACCAATACCTTATTTTGCTGGTAGACGTTCAGGTTGAAAGAATAAGCAGCATTACTTTTAACAGTTTTGCATAACTTATGTCTCATTTTCTTCCATCACCTATCTAAACTGTCTAAATAAATTGGTTGATAATCTCTTACCAGGTAACAAACTAGTGCTGGAAGTCACTTTTGCCAGACAGGTAAGAAATACTGGCAATACCTCAAACAGTGATCAACACAAAGGGCTGATTTTACTATGCAGTCTAAGGGTACAGTTACTTGACATTCATAGCTCTGTCAGTTTGTGTTATTGTAAGGATAGTCATTTTCATTTCATGCCTGCAAGCAGACTTATAACCCACGTTTCTACCATTTGCTGAATGCTTCAATTTAGACCTCAAAAATCCATGTAAAAAGATATTCCTATTCTTTTACAATTTGCTATTTATTACCCCTCAACAGACATACATCTTTTAAATGTTATTAAAGTTGCTTATTCAATACACTTCAAGAACTGTTACCTTTTCCCCAATATCAAAACACAAATTGAACAATTTAGTAGGAGCTGCAAAGAGTGTAAAACTACTCACTATGTCTTTAAATACCAGAGAAACTAGGTGCACCCAGTCAGACATCCCATAACGTTTGGTATTATCATGCTTCTAAATTCAAATGCTGATTCAATTTACAGACTGACTTTAAAGACGAGGAAACCAACAATTGGATTTTCAAAAACTGGACTTCAATGAACATTGTAGAACTGGAAACCATCCAAAAGGAGCAAAAAGAACTTTTCTCACTTACTTGAAATACAATTTGAAAAGCTTTGGCAAGGGACGTTCCAAACCAGAGCAGAGTTCACCCCCTTGGTTGCGGTGTACAATTTTTGCTTTGGACATGCATGAAGAATCACCAAATATAGGGACTGAATCGACACTGGGGATGATTAATGTAGGCAATAAATATAAATGGGGTTAGTTCCTCCTAATTGGAAATAACCTATATTCTGGCAGCTGTTCTACATGGTAGGCTCCCTCTAATGGCAAATAAATTTTGGATGCATCATTTTAATTTAGCAAAATATTCATTTGTAATTTTGTGTGATTTATCAGCTCATCTACAAGTTATGATATACCATGACCACTTCCAAAATATTCCAACGCTCCTTTACTTGAGGCAAAGCCAGGTTTTGAGTTTCAAACTGCAAACATTGTTCATATCAAACCTTTGAAGATTTGGGCTGCCATAATTGCTTCACACAAACAGGAGAACAGAGTCAAAGGAAGAACACAAGGAATGAACGGCATCAAGCTGCTGGAACCTAAAACTCAATTACAAGATCGGAGGCATGCAGAATAACTGGACAACTAACATTGCTTCACAATGAAACTTACAAGTACATCTGTTAAACCGCTTACTCTTAGTGGTTAGTCTTATTTAATCATTTAACACTTACCTTTCACCAGCCCTGTAACAAAACAACAGATACTGTTACTGAATTTTAAACACAGGATTGCAACACTGTACCTATACCAGAATAGCAGTATTTCCACAATGGAAGGATAGAAATAAACACTGTGAAAATTGAGATTAGGAATTAAAAAAGAGAATGTAACATAAACTAAGGTCCTGACACTGAGTAACTTTTAGCTTATTTTTGAAATCTTCTACAATGTTCTACTTTAATATGTTAATGTATCTTCATGCTTCTGGAAAAATCTTCATTAATTTTAAACATTCTTTGTCAATGCCTACAATTGTCAGTGAGTTTGCAAAAACAATTGTGCTTGCTTCTCAGAAGGGCGTCCCAGAACAAAAAGGGAAACGCCACTCTTATGCATCACCTGATTGCCCCTTTCAGGCTGGTGCTAGCAGAGGTCTGGGAGCCTTATTTAGTGCAGGCAACAGTGGTATGGTATTGAACACAACCCAGAGGCAAATGGGAGAGAGGAAATAAAAAAAAATTCCACAGCTCCATCGATGGCCTAGTGGGAAAATGCACCAAGGCAGAGATCGGGAAGGTCCCAGGTTCGATCTCCACTCCGTGGATCTCAGGTGGGCCGGCGTAGCCACAGTAGTTAGGCTCAGTTCGGGGCAGGGTCCCCTCAATCGCTACTTATTGGCTCCTAATGGAATGGTACACATGTGGTGACCTCTGTCCACCCAGCACGACATTCACTGTTGGCTCTCCCAGAACAGCACCTCCTATTGCCTCTCATGATACATTTTCCACTCACGCCACTCACCGTGGGTAAATCTCTCCCATCTTACATCTTGGCCACCCGACTGCTCATCTGCTCCTTTGCAAACAGGGCTCTTCTAATTCATTACATCCGAGGGCCACAAACAACTCCACTATCCTACCCCTTTGACTCCCCTCCCACCCTCAACTGAGGTCACAGATTTCCTTGTCTCCAGCCTCTTGGCTCCCTTTGCAGCCCCATCAGCTCCCCTGCACCAACCCCAGGATATTCTGGGACTTCTATACCTCCCCCACGAGCTAATTAGGCTCACGTCCTCCACAAAGCCACCAAATGCTCCTAGAGCCCTCTCCAAACGCAGCTTCCGAACGATCACGTTTCCTTGATCCAATGCTCACGGATGCCAGTCCCTGCCGCCTTTCTTCCTTCATTGTTCTCTTCCCTTCAAAATTGCTGTCATCGCCTCCTTCCTTAAACAGCCAATCGTCCAGCACCCTCCCCTCCTCAACTTCTAACCTCCTCTTTCCCTTCTTCATCATCACCCAACTCCAACTTTCTAATCGGATCCCTTCAGTCGGCTTCCCTCCGGCCACAGTATTCACAGCGCATTCTCTCGCCTTGATCTCTCATAACCTTTGTTGCGGTCATGCACTATCTTTCTTCATGGCCTCTGTCTCAGTGGTCCACCTCCGTAGCACTGTCATTTTGTGGTTCCTTTCTTACTCGCTCCAAAGTAATGGACTTTCCTCCATTGCCTGAACAGTCACCTCCAGCGTGCTCAAAGCTTCCATCCTCAGGCTCTCCTGTTCCTCACATACATGTGGCTTCTCAGCGACATTCTGTGGATACAACATTAGCCTCTATATGTATACTGACACCCAGTTTTATCTTTCCGTCACCACCTTTGACTCCATGACTGTTGTCATGGATAAGCCAGAACTTCCTCCAGTTCATTATTAAGACGGCCTATTTCCACAAGGCCGGCCTCATCCTCACGTCACCTCCATAGTTACTAACGTCTCCACATTCTCACCAGGCTCCCAAGCGCTACTCTATAAAAACTGCAACCCATTTTTGATCTCCACTGCCCGAATCCTATGCCATAGATAGAGAGAAACTGTTCCCATTGGCGGAAGGGTCAAGAACCAGAGGACATAGATTTAAGGTGATAGGCAAAAGAATCAAAGGTGACATGAGGAAAATCTTTTTTACAGCAAGTGGTTGTGATCTGGAATGCACTGCCAGAGGGGGTGGCAGAGGCAGATTCAATTGTGGCCTTCAAAAGGGAACTGGATAAGTACTTGAAAGGAAAAATTTTGCAGGGCTACAGGGAAAGGGTGGGGGAGTAGGACTAGCTGGATTGCTCTTGCACAAAGCCAGCACGGACTTGATGAGCCGAATGGCCTCCTTTCATGCTGTAACCTATGATTTTTAACCCCAATGCTGCTCTACAGTTCTTGCCACACTCAAAATCCATTACTTTTAAGTTTGCTTTCAGTCACCTCCCTCAATATTTCTCCCAATTCTTGCCCATTGCCCCATCTCCCTCCCATTTTGTGAAACAGTTTGCTAAGTTACATTGAGTCTACAGCACAGGAACAGGCCCTTCGGCCTAACTGGTCTATGCCAGCGTTTATGCTCCACATGTGTTAAAGGCTATATAAGTGGGGGCTTTTATTATTAAGACAACAGTGAGCTTGCAGCATTTTAGCATACCAGACTAGCTGAGAAAGGACAGTAAGGCTACAGATCATGAGGACCTGCAACTTTAGTCGGTTCCCTTATCTACCTCAAGACAGCAGCTCTGGTGGGACTTCAAACAATACTTCAGATTAAAAGTTAACTAATTTAAATGCAATTGTTTAATTTAGTAGAATATCATGATTCAATCACCATTTCTACAATATAAACAACTCCTTTAAATAATGCTGCAGTAAGTATTATTGATTCTGCAGCACAATCATTGTCCATGATTAAGTGCAGTAACTTAAACTCCTGATACCAGTTCATGCCTGCATGGCCAGTGACTGACACTACTCCTTCCACACAGATTTAAAACTAATGCCAAAATCACAGCTGGGCTGAATTTTTATTTCCAGGGTTAGTGGAAATTTGAAGATCAAAAATATTCTGGAAAAGATATCAGGAGTTTTTTTGACAAGAAAGCAATTCAAAATCAATCCTTCAGATGAGCAACTGCTTAGAGAGCAACAGCTGGCTCCTGGAATGTCTATGAAGTTGTTCAAAGAGGGCAAACAACAGGCCAGTGATCAGTTCTCCAGAAGAGTTGCTGGAGAAACTACTTCAGACCTATTATGTTAGTCCACTTCTTTCAAGTACATATTTTATTTTTAAAAGTCAAATCAAATAGCACGGCACAAAATTCTTATTCAGAAACTCCCGGAAAGGAAAAACATGCATTTTAGATTCCACAGTCAGTCTTTTTCAAGGCGCCGGCGATACAATCAAAGCACACACCTGCAGATCGCTTATTGCCGTTACTCCGGCTTAGAAAATGAAAATGCCAGTGCATCCAGTGAGCGTGGGATTTATTTCCAAAATTCAAAAGAGGAGCATTTATGAATCAAAACTAGACGACGAACTGTGTTAAAAAAAAATTTGAAATTCTTAATTCTGGATTTGCCCCAAACACTTGAATGAATCAACAGCACCTCAGAACTCAGATTGCCACCTTTCCCAAGTCCATAACCAGACAAGAGCAACATCATGAAGCACAAGTGCAAAGTGAAGAAGAGAAACAGAGATTAGGTTCAAATTTGAGGATTTCCAGACATCGCACCCAAAGCAGGAGTGCACGGTCAGCTCTCAGAACTGGCTCAGGAATGATTCATCTTCTTGTGCTGTAAAATTCCACAATTCTAAATACTGGATACCAGTGTCACTGCAAGTTGAAACTACATAAACTGGATTAATGTCTGAGGGTACTTTTTTGCTGGCACAGTACCAATGTAAAAGAGAGCACCTTCATTGGTACCTAAGACCTGATTTTTCTTGTGGGTTAAGGCCATGAATCAAAGCCTAAGACCTGATTTTTCTTGTGGGTTAAGGCCATGAATACCTAAGACCTGATTTTTCTTGTGGGTTAAGGCCATGAATCAAAACCAATGTAAAAGAGAGCACCTTCATTGGTACCTAAGACCTGATTTTTCTTGTGGGTTAAGGCCATGAATCAAAGCCATGCACAACTTGAGGCTATTTAGCTGCACATTAACATTGGGGAAAGCAGCGCTCAAAAGGTTTGCACAGGCCAGTAGACAAAATGGCAGAAGGCAAACCTTCCCTTTGCCCTTCAGGGCAATTAACCACCACCCAGCCCCACCAGGGACTAAGTAATCCCCACCAGGATCCAAGTAATCACCACCCCCCCAAACCAGGATCCAAATAATCACCACCCCCCAATCCAGGATCCAAATAATCACCACCCCCCCAAACCAGGATCCAAATAATCCCCAACCCCCCAAACCAGGGTCCAAATAATCCCCACCCTCCCCCAAACCAGGGAACAAATAATCCCCACCCTCCCCCAAACCAGGGAACAAATAATCCCCACCCCCCCAAACCAGGGAACAAATAATCCCCACCCCCCCAAACCAGGGAACAAATAATCCCCACCCCCCCCAAACCAGGGAACAAATAATCCCCACCCCCCCCAAACCAGGGAACAAATAATCCCCACCCCCCCCCAAACCAGGGAACAAATAATCCCCACCACCCCCAAACCAGGGAACAAATAATCCCCACCCCCCTAAACCAGGGAACAAATAATCCCCACCACCCCCAAACCAGGGAACAAATAATCCCCACCCCCCCCAAACCAGGGAACAAATAATCCCCACCCCCCCCCCAAACCAGGGAACAAATAATCCCCACCCCCCCCCCAAACCAGGGAACAAATAATCCCCACCCCCCCCCAAACCAGGGAACAAATAATCCCCACCCCCCCCCAAACCAGGGAACAAATAATCCCCACCCCCCCCAAACCAGGGAACAAATAATCCCCACCCCCCCCAAACCAGGGAACAAATAATCCCCCCCCCCCCAAACCAGGGAACAAATAATCCCCACCCCCCCCAAACCAGGGAACAAATAATCCCCACCCCCCCCCCAAACCAGGGAACAAATAATCCCCACCCCCCCCAAACCAGGGAACAAATAATCCCCACCCCCCCCCAAACCAGGGAACAAATAATCCCCACCACCCCCAAACCAGGGAACAAATAATCCCCACCCCCCTAAACCAGGGAACAAATAATCCCCACCACCCCCAAACCAGGGAACAAATAATCCCCACCCCCCCCAAACCAGGGAACAAATAATCCCCACCCCCCCCCCAAACCAGGGAACAAATAATCCCCACCCCCCCCCAAACCAGGGAACAAATAATCCCCACCCCCCCCCAAACCAGGGAACAAATAATCCCCACCCCCCCCCAAACCAGGGAACAAATAATCCCCACCCCCCCCAAACCAGGGAACAAATAATCCCCACCCCCCCCAAACCAGGGAACAAATAATCCCCACCCCCCCCCAAACCAGGGAACAAATAATCCCCACCCCCCCCCAAACCAGGGAACAAATAATCCCCACCCCCCCCCCCCAAACCAGGGAACAAATAATCCCCACCCCCCCCAAACCAGGGAACAAATAATCCCCACCCCCCCCCAAACCAGGGAACAAATAATCCCCACCCCCCCAAACCAGGGAACAAATAATCCCCCCCCCCCCCCCCAAACCAGGGAACAAATAATCCCCACCCCCCCCAAACCAGGGAACAAATAATCCCCACCCCCCCCCCAAACCAGGGAACAAATAATCCCCACCCCCCCCAAACCAGGGAACAAATAATCCCCACCCCCCTCACTACTACAATCCTTCCCTCACTCTCGTCACCTCGGAACAAAACAAAAGCCGCCAACCTGCGGCCCCCAGAGGAGCAGAGGCCGGTGTCTGGGACCCAGCGGTCCCCCGGGGGAGGGGGAGGGGGAATCAGTCTCTTCCCCCCCCCCCACCCACCCACACGGCGGGGGGAGGGGGAATCAGTCTCTTCCCCCCCCCCCACACGGCGGGCTATGGCGCGCGGTCACTCGACGAAAGGCCCAACCGACATCCCTCGTTTGTGCGGCACCTTCTCCCCCTGGGGGGAGGGGGAGGGGGAGAGGGAGAGGATGCGGCCCCCTTCCCACCTGGGAGATAGCCTGAGGTAAGTGGGTGGCCAAGCTGACGGGGCGCGGCGCGGCGCGGCCTCCCGCAGGCCTCAGGCCCGACCGCCATCTTGTGGAAGGTTCTGGATGCGGCGATGAGCGAGCGAAGGCCGCCGCCTCTCCACACCTCCCAATCCCAATCCCGCGCTGGGGCCTGCTCTCAACCCCCCAGCCTACCTGCTGGTTACCGGGCTCGCAGTCTCTGTGGGTCCGGCCGGCCTCCCGCTCGGTCCCGGATCCGATCCGCTCCGCTCCGCTCTCCCGCTCCTCCTCCAGTCGCTGCCGCGGAAACCAGCCACCTGCAATCGAGCACCGCGGAGATCGAACGACGCGGGAGGGAAAACAACAGGCTGAACGCAGGCAGCGCAATCGATCACCGATCTGCTCCATCTCCTCCCTCTCCCCTCCTCCTCCTCCCTCTCCCCTCCTCCTCCTCCCTCTCCCCTCTCCCCTCCTCCAGGAGGGGTGAACTCCAGGGATTGTCATTCAAAACTAAACTTGCAGAATCAGAGAATGATACAGCACAGGAGGAGGCCATTCAGCCCATCGTGCCAGTTCTTTCGAAGCGTTTTCCAATTAGGACCACTCCCCAGTCGTGACCAAAGGTCTTCGACCTGAAACGTTAACTCTGTTTCTTTCTCCACAGATGCTGCCTCACTTGCTGAGCTTCTCCAGCATTTTCTGCTTTTATTTCAGATTTCCAGCATCCGCAGTATTTTGCTTTTGATTTAGTACGGGTACGGTAGCGGTATCTTAGTGGTTATGTTACTGGACTAGTAATCCAGAGCCCTGGACCAACAATCCAGTTCAAATCCCGCCACGGCAGCTGAGGAATTTAAATTCAATTTATGAAATAAAATCTAGAATAAAAAAAACTAGTATCAGTAATGGTGGCCATGAAACTACTGGATTGTCGTAAAAACCCATCTGGTTCACTAATCACCTTCAGGGAAGGAAGCCTGCCGTCCGTACCCGGTCTGGCCGATATGTGACTCCAGAGCCACAGCAATGTGGTTGATTCTTAATCGCCCTCTGAAATGGCCTAGCAAGCCACTCAATTGTAAAATCTCACTAAAAAAAGTCATAAGAAGAATAAAACCGGACGGACCACTTGACAAAGGCAAACCAAGCCCAGTCGACCCTGCAAAGTCCTCCTCACTAACATCTGGGGACTTGTGCCAAAATTGGGAGAGCTGTCCCACAGACTAGTCAAGCAACAGCCTGACATAGCCATACTCACAGAATCATACCTTTCAGCCAACGTCCCAGACTCTTCCATCACCATCCCTGGGTATGTCCTGTCCCACCGGCAGGACAGACCCACCAGAGGTGGCGGTACAGTGATATACAGTCAGGAGGGAGAGCCCAGGGAGTCCCCAACATTGACTCTGGACCCCATGAAATCTCATGGCATCAGGTCAAACATGGGCAAGGAAACCTCCTGCTGATTACCACCTACCGTCCTCCCTCAGCTGATGAATCAGTCCTCCTCCATGTTGAGCACCACTTGGAGGAAGCACTGAGGGTAGCAAGGGCACAGAATGTACTCTGGGTGGGGGACTTCAATGTCCATCACCAAGAGTGGCTCGGTAGCACGACTACCGGCCGAGCTGGCCAAGCCCTGAAGGCCATAGCTGCCAAATTGGGCCTGCGGCAGGTGGTGAGCGAACCAACACGAGGGAAAAATCTACTTGACCTCGTCCTCACCAATCTTCCTGTCACAGATGCATCTGTCCATGACAGTATTGGTAGGAGTGACCACCACACAGTCCTCGTGGAAACGAGGTCCCATCTTCGCACTGAGGATACCATCCAACGTGTTGTGTGGCACTACCACCGTGCTAAAATGGTATAGATTCAGAACCAATCTAGCAGCTCAAAACTGGGCATCCATGAGGCGCTGTGGGCCATCAGCAGCAGCAGAATTGTATTGCAGCACAATCTGTAACCTCGTGGCCCGGCATATTCCTCACTCTACCATTACCAACAAGCCAGGGGATCAACCCTGGCTCAATGAGGAGTGCAGAAGAGCATTCCAGGAGCAGCACCAGGCGTACCTCAAAATGAGGTAGCTACCTGGTGAAGCAACATGTTATGGACAGAGCTAAGCGATTCCACAACCAACGGATCAGATCAAAGCTCTGCAGTCCTGCCACATCCAGTCGTGAATGGTGGTGGACAATTAAACAACTAACGGGAGGAGGAGGCTCTGTGAACATCCCCAGCGGAGTCCAGCACATGAGTGCAAAAGACAAGTCTGAAGCGTTTGCAACCATCTTCAGCCAGAAGTGCTGAGTAGATGATCCATCTCAGGCTCCTCCCGATATCCCCACCATCACAGAAGCCAGTCTTCAGCCAATTCGATTCACTCCACGTGATATCAAGAAATGGCTGAGTGCACTGGATATAGCAAAGGCTATGGGCCCCGACAACATCCCAGCTGTAGTGCTGAAGACTTGTGCTCCAGAACTAGCCGCGCCTCTAGCCAAACTGTTCCAGTACAGCTACAACACTGGCATCTACCCGACAATGTGAAAAATTGCCCAGGTACGTCTTGTCCACGAAAAGCAGGACAAATCCGATCCGGCCAATTACCGCCCCATCAGTCCACTCTCGATCATCAGCAAAGTGATGGAAGGTGTCGTCGACAGTGCTATCAAGCGGCACTTACTCACCAATAACCTGCTCACCGATGCTCAGTTTGGGTTCCGCCAGGACCACTCGGCTCCAGACCTCATTACAGCCTTGGTCCAAACATGGACAAAAGAGCCGAAATCCAGAGGTGAGGTGAGAGTGACTGCCCTTGACATCAAGGCAGCATTTGACCGAGTGTGGCACCAAGGAGCCCGAGTAAAATTGAAGTCAATGGGAATCAGGGGGAAAACTCTCCAGTGGCTGGAATCATACCTAGCACAAAGGAAGATGGTAGTGGTTGTTGGAGGCCAATCATCTCAGCCCCAGGACATTGCTGCAGGAGTTCCTCAGGGCAGTGTCCTAGGCCCAACCATCTTCAGCTGCTTCATCAATGACCTTCCCTCCATCATAAGGTCAGAAATGGGGATGTTCGCTGATGATTGCACAGTGTTCAGTTCCATTCGCAACCCCTCAGATAATGAAGCAGTCCGAGCCCGCATGCAGCAAGACCTGGACAACATCCAGGCTTGGGCTGATAAGTGGCAAGTAACATTCGCGCCAGACAAGTGCCAGGCAATGACCATCTCCAACAAGAGAGAGTCTAACCACCTCTCCTTGACATTCAACGGCATTACCATCGCTGAATCCCCCACCATCAACATCCTGGGGGTCACCATTGACCAGAAACTTAACTGGACCAGCCATATAAATACTGTGGCTACGAGAGCAGGTCAGAGGCTGGGTATTCTGCGGCGAGTGACTCACCTCCTGACTCCCCAAAACCTTTCCATCATCTACAAGGCACAAGTCAGGAGTGTGATGGAATACTCTCCACTTGCCTGGATGAGTGCAGCTCCAACAACACTCATGAAGCTTGATACCATCCAAGACAAAGCAGCCTGCTTGATTGGCACCCCATCCACCACCCTAAACATTCACTCCCTTCACCACCGGCGCACTGTGGCTGCAGTGTGCACCATCCACAGGATGCTCTGCAGTAACTCGCCAAGGTTTCTTCGACAGCACCTCCCAAACCCACGACCTCTACCACCTAGAAGGACAAGGGCAGCAGGTACATGAGAACAACACATGCACGTTCCCCTCCAAATCACACACCATCCCGACTTGGAAATATATCACCGTTCCTTCATCGTTGCTGGGTCAAAATCCTGGAACTCCCTTCCTAACAGCACAGTGGGAGAACCTTCACCACACGGACTGCAGTGGTTCAAGAAGGCGGCTCACCATCACCTTCTCAAGGGCATTTAGGGATGGGCAATAAATGCCGGCCTCACCAGCGATGCCCACATCCCATGAACGAATAAAAAAAAAGTCCCACTCCCCTGCTCTTTCCTAATAGCCCTGTATATTTTGAAATAAAATGTTTTCCCCTTCAAGTATTTACCCTTTTGAAAGTTATCATGCAATGCACCTCCACCACCCTTTCAGGCCGTGCATTCCAGATCAAAACAACTCACTGCGTAGAATTTTTTTTTTCCTCGAGTTCTTTTGCCAATTACCTTAAATCCGTGTCCTCTGGTTACTGACCCGTCTTCCACTGGAAACAGTTTCTCCTTATTTACTCTGGTTTTGAACACCTGTGTCTAATCTCCCCTTAACCTTGGCAGAGGTGCCAACACTTGAAAATGTAAAACACACTCAGGATTGTGTTGCATCCTCACATAAATTGGGGGCCCTCCTGAACACATCGGGGCTTCACACAGCCAGATAAAGAAAGAACCTGCATTTACATAGCGTCTTTCACAACCCCAGGACGCCCCAAAGTGTTTGCAGCCAATAAAGTACTTTTGAAGTGTAGTCAATGTTGTAATCTAGAAAACGCAGCAGCCAATTTGTGCACAGCAAGATCCCACAAACAGCAATGAGATAATGACCAGATAATCTGTTTTTTGAGATGCTGACAGTTCCTTAAAGAGGATGACTTAAAGGCAAAACATAGGTACAGGCAGAGGCAAATCAGCCCCTCGAGCCTGTTCTGTCATTCAATCAGATCAGGGCTGATCTGAATCTTAACTCCACCTACCTGCCTTGGTTCCATAACCCTTATTACTCTTACCGAACAAAAATCTATCAATCGATACCTAAACCTATATCTCTATTAAAATGGTGTCTGGAGCTGATAATTGGAGGATATCGATAACGCATCTCATGGTTGCAGATGTAGACAGAGCAGCTCGCCAACAGTGGGGTCTGGGGCAAAATCCCTGAAAATCTAGCCTTTGTGATTATTGAGGCAGAACTCTAAGACTGTAGATCATTGGCGAGGAGAAGCTTCTGTAGAAACAGCAAGGATCAGCAGAAAGATTGGCTCTAACATCTGAGAATAGATGGTGAGCAGCAGCATAAACCTGAGATTATCAACAAGTAGGGAGATTGGAGAAAGTGTACAGGGATCAGAGAAAGAGCAGGGAGATTGTAGAGAGAGCAGAAAGATCAGAGAAAGAGCAGGGAGATTGGAGAGAGAACAGAAAGATCAGAGAAAGAGCAGGGAGATTGGAGAGAGATCAGAAAGATCAGAGAAAGAGCAGGGAGATCAGAGAAAGAGCAGGGAGATTGTAGAGAGCAGAAAGATCAGAGAAAGCTGGGAGATTGTAGAGAGAGCAGAAAGAACAGAGAAAGAGCAAGGAGATTGTAGAGAGAGCAGAAAGATCAGAGAAAGAGCAGGGAGATTGTGGAGAGATCAGAAAGATCAGAGAAAGAGCAGGGAGATTGTAGAGAGAGCAGAAAGAACAGAGAAAGAGCAGGGAGATTGTAGAGAGATCAGAAAGAATAGAGAAAGAGCAGGAAGATTGTAGAGAGAGCAGAAAGATCAGAGAAAGCTGGGAGATCGGAAAGAACAGGCAGGTCTGAGATAGGCCAAGGAGACTATCAAAGACATTTAAGACTATCAAAGATATTTGACAGGGTAGATGCTGAGAGGTTGTTTCCCCTGGCTGGAGAGTCTAGAACTAAGGGGCATAGTCTCAAGATAAGAGGCCGGCCATTTAAGACTGAGATGAGGTAAAATTACTTTAGAAACATCGAAAATAGGAGCAGGAGTAGGCCATTCGGCCTTTCGGGCCTGTTCCGCCATTCAAAATGATCATGGCTGATCCTCTATCTCAATACCCTGTTCTGTTTTTACTCAGAGGGTTGTGAGTCTTTTCAATTCTCTACCCCAGAGGGCTGTGGATGCTGAGTTGTTTAGTATATTCAAGGCTGAGAGAGATAGATTTTTGGACTCCAGGGGAATCAAGGGAAATGGGGACCGGGCAGGAAAGTGGAGTTATAGAATCATAGAAGGTTACAGCATAGAAGGAGGCCATTCGGCCCATCGAGTCCACACTGGCTCTATGCAAGAGCAATCCAGCTAGTCCCAATGCCTCACCCTATCCCTGTAGCCCTGCAAATTTTTTCCTTTCAAGTACTTATCCAGTTCCCTTTTGAAGGCCATGATTGAATCTGCCTCCACCACCCCCTCGGGCAGTGCATTCCAGATCATAACCACTCGCTGTGTGAAAATTTTTTTCCTCATGTCACCTTTGGTTCTTTTGTCAATCACCTTCAATCTATATCCTCTGGTTCTTGACCCTTCCGCCAATGGGAACAGTTTCTCTCTATCTACTCTGTCTAGACCCTTCATGATTATAAATACCTCGATCAAATCTCCTCACAACTGTCTCTGTTCCAAGGAGAACAACCCCAGCCTCTCCAGTCTATCCATGTAATTTAAGTCCCTCATCCCTGGAATCATTCTAGTAAATCTCCTCTGCACCCTCTCTAAGGCCTTCACATCTTTCCTAAAGTGCGGTGCCCAGAACTGGACACAATACTCCAGTTGTGGCCGAACCAGTGTTTTATAAAGGTTCATCATGACTTCCTTGCTTTTGTACTCTATGCCTCTATTTATAAAGCCCAGGATCCCGTATGCTTTTTTAACCACTTTCACAACCTGTCCTGCCACCTCCAACAATTTATGCACATATACCCCCAGTTGAGGTTGAAAATCAGCCATGATCTGATTAAATGGCGGAGCAGGCTCGAGGGGCCGTATGGCCTACTCCTGCTCCTATTTTTTATGTTCTTATGTTAAATAAATTAATTCTTGGGATATGGGCGTCGCTGGCAAGGCTGCATTTATTGCCCATCCTTAGTTGCCCTGAGAAGGTGGCGGTGGGCCTTGTTGAACCGCTGGTAGTAGATTGTTACAACAGAGTGGTTAGCTGGACCACTTCAGAGAGCAGTTAAGAGGCCATGATGTGGAGATGCCGGTGATTGACTGGGGTGGACAAATGTAAGGAATCTTACAACATCAGGTTATAGTCCAACAAATTTATTTTAAAATCACAAGCTTTCGGAGATTATCACCTGACGAAGGGGATAATCTCCGAAAGCTTGTGATTTTAAAATAAAATTGTTGGACTATAACCTGGTGTTGTAAGATTCCTTACAGTTAAGAGGCAACAGCAATGCGTGGGACTGGAGATACTAGTGAACCGGTTGGGTTTTTACAACAATCCAACAGTTTCATTTTTACTGATACCAGCTTTTTAAAAACTGAATTTTTATACTGTCCTGGTGGGATTTAAACTCACATTCCTGTGGATTCCTAGTCCAGTAATATAACCACTACACTACCATACCAGCCAAATATATACATTTACAGAGGTGCAAGTAATTGAAATGGGAAACATCACAGGCAGGTGGATAGAACTGAATCTACAATATTTATTTTAAAATAACAAAACTTATTAAACTGGATTGACTTGTACCTTGTTGAATTTTATTCCTGAACAGTTCATAAAAACTTGCGTTTATACAGCACCTACCTAGCTGATACAGGTGTGAACTAGGGTCTCTGCAGCAGTAGGTCATAAACGTGTCGATGATAAAGGAATCAGTTAGGGTCTTGGAAATGGTCAAAAGGATATTGGGAAAAGGTGGGCATTGTTTCAGAGGTGAAACTGCATTCTTTAAAATAGATCGAATGGGGGAAGGAAGAAAGTACTTGCATTTATATAGTGCCTTTCACAATCTCAGGACGTCCCAAAGTGCTTTACAGCCAGTGAAATACTTTTTGAAGTGTAGTCACTGTTGTAATGTAGGAAATGCGGCGGCCAATTTGCGCACAGCAAGATCCCACAAACAGCAATGAGCAGATTATCTGTTTTTTTAGTGATGGTTATTGAGGGATTAAAATTGGCCAGGACATCGGGGAGAACTCACCTGGTCTTCCTCAAACTAGCACCATGGGATCTTTTACATCACCTGAGAGGGCAGATGGGGCCTCGGTTTAACATCTCATCTAAAAGACAACACCTCCCTCAGGAGTATCAGCCGAGATTATGTAGTTAGGTCTCTGGAGTGGGACTTGAACCATTAACCTTCTAGACTCAGGCACGAATACTACCAACTGAGCTAAGGCTGACACCTTAGGTTTAAGGAGGGGATTACAGAGCTGAGTGCCAAGATGGTTGAAGGCCTCGTCGCCAATGGCGGGGGGAGGTGAGCGGCGGGTGTACAAGATTATAGCAAAAATGGTAGGCAGGTTTCAAGATCGTACGCAGTGCCTGTTAAGCGTGTAGTTTGCAGTGTGATAGGCACTTGCAATGATTTTAAAAATCAGGTAATGTTACCGGTCGGATCACAAAACCCCAAGCTGAATCCCAGTGCATTAAATCTCCATGTGATAGCACATCCTGAACAAAGAGTGGCGCTGCAGTAGGAAGTCTCTGTTAAGTAGAGTCACCCGGCCCTGAAATTATTTGTCTGCAAGATCATAGAATCGTAAAATGGTTACAGCACAGGAGGCGGCCATTTGGCCCATCCAGCCCATGCCGGCTCTTTGTAAGAGCAATCCAGTTAGTCCCATTCCCCCCACTCTTTCCCCGTGGCCCTGCAAATTTTTTCCTTTCAAGTACTTATCCAGTTCCCTGTTGAAGGCCATGATTGAATCTGCCTCCACCACCCCCTCGGGCAGTGCATTCCAGATCACAACCACTCGCTGCGTAAAGAAGTTTTTCCTCATGTTGCCTTTGGTTCTTTTGCCAATCACCTTAAATCTGTGTCCTCTGGTCCTCGACCCTTCCGCCAATGGGAACAGTTTCCCCATATTTACTTTATCGAAACCCTTCATGATTTTGAACACTTCTATCAAATCTCCTTTTAACCTTCTCTGTTCTAAGGGCAACTAGTGATGGGCAATAATGCCAGTCTTGCCAGCAACGCCCTCCTCCCGAGAATGATTTTTTAAAAAGCCCCACCCTACCGCCTTTGGTCGTCCGACGTGTCCATTCTCACCACCTTCCAAAGCCAATGGGAAAGTGAACAGACTCTTTGTTACCCAATTAGATAAATTTTGACTGTCAGTCAAACAGCTTTATTTCCCATCTCTGATTTTTTTCTCTGTCCCTATGATTTTTCTCCTGGTATTCTCGCAAAAATTGTCCAGGAGATTAACCTTTAATTCTCGGAGACTCCAGGACCCTCCCTGAGATTTCCTGAGGCCCACTTCATGCCCTCACACTAGTTTTTGGGGGGTTATTGGGGATTGATTCAAGGGAAGGGCAACTCTCCACTCTCCCTCACCCTGCTCTGCAAGTTTTCCTCTTTTCTCTCCCTGTCCCCACCCTCATCACCCATTCTCCCTTCTCATCCACCCTTCACCACCGGCGCACTGTGGCTGCAGTGTGCACCATCCACAGGATGCACTGCAGCAACTCGCCAAGGCTTCTTCGGCAGCACCTCCCAAACCCACGACCTCTACCACCTAGAAGGACAAGGGCAGCAGGCACATGGGAACAACACCACCTGCACGTTCCCCTCCAAGTCACACACCATCCCTACTTGCAAATATATCGCCGTTCCTTCATCGTCGCTGGGTCAAAATCCTGGAACTCCCTTCCTAACAGCACTGTGGGAGAACCTTCACCACACGGACTGCAGCGGTTCAAGAAGGCGGCTGACCACCACCTTCTCAAGGGGCAATTAGGGATGGGCAATAAATGCCGGCCTCGCCAGCGACGCCCACATCCCATAAAGGAATAAAAAAAACCCTCTCTCCATTTCCCCTCCCCTACCCCATCCTCCTTCCCCTGTCCCCGCTTCCCGTATACTCCTCCTCTCCCCTTCCGCTCCCTTTCTATCCTGACTTCTTCTCCCCATCTCCACCTCCCCATCTATCTCCTTCTGTCTCCCTCTCCCTCACCCCCCCTTACATCTGCCTCCTCCTTTCTTTCCTGTCCCCCCACCCCTTATGTAGATCTGATTATCCCCCACCCGCTCAGTAACTGCTTGACCTGAATGCTGCATTTGATCTTGGCTACCCATAAGCAATGCCAGGGGTGGTTGACTTGTGTCTTAATAACAATGCTTGTATTTAAATAGACCGTCGACAGGTGAAAACATCACAGTGAATTACTCAGGTGCCCAGACTGCTGTTATGAAGGTGAATGCAGCAGCAATGCCCCTCCATCAGTATCTGCATAATGTGCTTGTTTAGTTGTGTGGACTGAGGGTTGTTGGCCAAGACTTTGTCTTCTTCCAGCAGTGCTAGGGGATCTTCAACATCAACCTAACACTTCATCAGGAGGTCTGCTCCTCCGACAGTGCAGCTCTCCCTCCGCACTGGAGCGTCAGCCTACAATATGGCTCTTAGAGTGGGCCACAAACCTCAACTTCAGACCCAAGTGAAAGTGCTTCCTACAGAGCCAAATATCCTCACACCCTGTCCCACTGGCCCCGTTTAACACACACTATAACCCCTTGATCTCTCTCCTGATCACACAGAGACACCAAATATCACACTGACACACCAAATATCACACTGACACACCAAATATCACACAGAGACACCAAATATCACACTGACACACCAAATATCACACCGACACACTAAATATCACACAGAGACACCAAATATCACACCGACGCACTAAATATCACACTGACACACCAAATATCACACCGACACACTAAATATCACACAGAGACACCAAATATCACACCGACACACCAAATATCACACAGATACACCAAATATCACACTAACACACCAAATATCACACTGACACACCAAATATCACACAGATACACCAAATATCACACTGACACACTAAATATCACACAGATACACCAAATATCACACTGTCACACCAAATATCACACCGACACACCAAATATCACAGAGACACCAAGTATCACACTGACACACAAAATATCACACTGACACGTCATATACCACACCGACACACCAAATATCGCACTGACACACTAAATATCGCACTGACACAATAAATACCACACTGACACACCAAATATCACTCTGATACACCAAATATCACAACGATACAACAAATGCCACACTGACACAAGAAATAGCAGACTGAAACGTCATATACCACACTGACACTACAAATATCACACTGTCATGCCAAATGTCACATTGACACGTCAAATATCACACGGACAAACTAAATACCGCACAGACACACCTATTATCACAATAACATTATAAATATCAATACAGACACACCAAATATCGCAGACACACCAATATATCACACAGACACAATATATATATCACACTGATATACCAAATATCACAGAGACACAACAAATATCACACTGTCACACAAAATATTACACCGACACACCAAATATCACACCGACACACCAAATATTACAGAAAGACAACAATTATAACACTGACGCACAAAATAGCACAGTGACACACCAAATATCACACTGACACAACAAATATTATACAGACACAATAAATTTCACTGAGCGACACCAAATATGACACTGATAAAACAAATATCACACAGACACACCAAATACTACACTGACACTACAAATATCACAGAGGCACCGAATATCACACTGACATACCAAATATCGCACAGACACACCAAATATCACACAGAGACACCAAATATCACACTGACAAACCAAATATCACACTGACACACCAAATATCACACTGACACACCAAATATCACACTGACACACCAAATATCACACAGACACACCAAATATCACACAGACACACTAAATATCACACAGACACACTAAATATCACCCTGATGCACCAAATATCACAACGATACAAGTACCACCACACTGACACAAGAAATAGCACACTGACACGTCATATACCACACTGACACAGCAAATACCGCACTGACACACCAAATATCGCACGGTCACACCAAATATCGCACTGACACACCAAATATCACACTGACACACCAAATATCACACTGACACACTAAATATCACACAGACACACTAAATATCACACAGACACACTAAATATCACCCTGATGCACCAAATATCACAACGATACAAGAAGTACCACACTGACACAAGAAATAGCACACTGACACGTCATATACCACACTGACACAGCAAATACCACACTGTCACAGCAAATATCGCACTGACACACCAAATATCGCACGGTCACACCAAATATCGCACTGACACACCAAATATCGCACTGACACACCAAATATCACACTGACACACCAAATATCACACAGAGACACCAAATATCACACAGAGACACAAAATATCACACAGAGACACCAAAAATCACACAGACATACCAAATATCACACAGACACACCAAATATCACACAGAGACACAAAATATCACACAGACACACCAAATATCACACAGACATACCAAATATCATACACTCACACCAACTATCAAACTGACACGTCAAATATCACACAGACACACTAAATACTGCACGGACACATCAATTATCAAAATAACACTAGAAATATCACACAGACACACCAAACATCGCACTGTCACACCAAATATCACACTGACACACCAAATATCACACAGACACATCAAATATCACACCGACACACTGAATATCACACAGAGACACCAAATATCACACCGACACACTAAATATCACACAGATACACCAAATATCACACTGATACACCAAATATCACACTGACACACTAAATATCACACAGAGACACCAAATATCACACTGACACACTAAATATCACACAGAGACACCAAATATCACACTGACACACTAAATATCACTCTGATGCACCAAATATCACACTGACACACTAAATATCACACAGAGACACCAAATATCACACTGATACACCAAATATCACACAGAGACACCAAATATCACACTGACACACTAAATATCACTCTGATGCACCAAATATCACAACGATACAAGAAGTACCACACTGACACAAGAAATAGCACACTGACACGTCATATACCACACTGACACGTCATATACCACACTGACACAGCAAATATCGCACTGACACACCAAATATCACACTGACACACTAAATATCGCACTGTCACACCAAATATCACACTGACACACCAAATATCACAACGATACAACAAATGCCACACTGACACAAGAAATAGCAGACTGAAACGTCATATACCACACTGACACTACAAATATCACACTGTCATGCCAAATGTCACATTGACACGTCAAATATCACACGGACAAACTAAATACCGCACAGACACACCTATTATCACAATAACATTATAAATATCAATACAGACACACCAAATATCGCAGACACACCAATATATCACACAGACACAATATATATATCACACTGATATACCAAATATCACAGAGACACAACAAATATCACACTGTCACACCAAATATTACACCGACACACCAAATATCACACCGACACACCAAATATTACAGAAAGACAACAATTATAACACTGACGCACAAAATAGCACAGTGACACACCAAATATCACACTGACACAACAAATATTATACAGACACAATAAATTTCACTGAGCGACACCAAATATGACACTGATAAAACAAATATCACACAGACACACCAAATACTACACTGACACTACAAATATCACAGAGGCACCGAATATCACACTGACATACCAAATATCGCACAGACACACCAAATATCACACAGAGACACCAAATATCACACTGACACACCAAATATCACACTGACACACCAAATATCACACTGACACACCAAATATCACACTGACACACCAAATATCACACAGACACACTAAATATCACACAGACACACTAAATATCACCCTGATGCACCAAATATCACAACGATACAAGAAGTACCACACTGACACAAGAAATAGCACACTGACACGTCATATACCACACTGACACAGCAAATACCGCACTGACACACCAAATATCGCACGGTCACACCAAATATCGCACTGACACACCAAATATCACACTGACACACCAAATATCACACTGACACACTAAATATCACACAGACACACTAAATATCACACAGACACACTAAATATCACCCTGATGCACCAAATATCACAACGATACAAGAAGTACCACACTGACACAAGAAATAGCACACTGACACGTCATATACCACACTGACACAGCAAATACCACACTGTCACAGCAAATATCGCACTGACACACCAAATATCGCACGGTCACACCAAATATCGCACTGACACACCAAATATCGCACTGACACACCAAATATCACACTGACACACCAAATATCACACAGAGACACCAAATATCACACAGAGACACAAAATATCACACAGAGACACCAAAAATCACACAGACATACCAAATATCACACAGACACACCAAATATCACACAGAGACACAAAATATCACACAGACACACCAAATATCACACAGACATACCAAATATCATACACTCACACCAACTATCAAACTGACACGTCAAATATCACACAGACACACTAAATACTGCACGGACACATCAATTATCAAAATAACACTAGAAATATCACACAGACACACCAAACATCGCACTGTCACACCAAATATCACACTGACACACCAAATATCACACAGACACATCAAATATCACACCGACACACTGAATATCACACAGAGACACCAAATATCACACCGACACACTAAATATCACACAGATACACCAAATATCACACTGATACACCAAATATCACACTGACACACTAAATATCACACAGAGACACCAAATATCACACTGACACACTAAATATCACACAGAGACACCAAATATCACACTGACACACTAAATATCACTCTGATGCACCAAATATCACACTGACACACTAAATATCACACAGAGACACCAAATATCACACTGATACACCAAATATCACACAGAGACACCAAATATCACACTGACACACTAAATATCACTCTGATGCACCAAATATCACAACGATACAAGAAGTACCACACGGACACAAGAAATAGCACACTGACACGTCATATACCACACTGACACGTCATATACCACACTGACACAGCAAATATCGCACTGACACACCAAATATCACACTGACACACTAAATATCGCACTGTCACACCAAATATCACACTGACACACCAAATATCACACTGACACACAATAAATACCACACTGACACACCAAATATCACTCTGATACACCAAATATCACAACGATACAACAAATACCACACTGACACAAGAAATAGCAGACTGAAACGTCATATACCACACTGACACTACAAATATCACACTGTCACGCCAAATGTCACATTGACACGTCAAATATCACACAGACAAATTAAATACCGCACAGACACACCTATTATCACAATAACATTATAAATATTAATACAGACACACCAAATATCACACAGACACACCAATATATCACACAGGCACAATATATATATCACACTGATATACCAAATATCACAGAGACACAACAAATATCACACTGTCACACCAAATATTACACCGACACACCAAATATCACACCGACACACCAAATATTACAGAAAGACAACAATTATAACACTGACGCACAAAATAGCACAGTGACACACCAAATATCACACTGACACAACAAATATCACACTGACACAATAAAGATCGCAGACACACGAAATATCATACAAACACCAAATATCGCACGATCAGACCAAACATCAAACTGACACACCAAATATCACATTGACACAAAAAATAGCACAATGACGCACCATATACCACACTATAAATATCACACAGACACACCAAATATCACACAGACACACCAAATATCACACATCACACCAAATGTCACCGAGACACACCAAATGTCACACACAGACACCAAATATCACACTTGCACACCAAATATTACACTGAAACATCAAATATTACCCTGACACAACAAATATCACACAGAGACATGTCAAATTTCACACAGACACCAAATATCACACCGACACACTAAATATCACACAGATACACCAAATACCACACTGACACACCAAATATCACACTGACACACAATAAATACCACACTGACACACCAAATATCACTCTGATACACCAAATATCACAACGATACAACAAATACCACACTGACACAAGAAATAGCAGACTGAAACGTCATATACCACACTGACACTACAAATATCACACTGTCACGCCAAATGTCACATTGACACGTCAAATATCACACGGACAAATTAAATACCGCACAGACACACCTATTATCACAATAACATTATAAATATCAATACAGACACACCAAATATCACACAGACACACCAATATATCACACAGACACAATATATATATCACACTGATATACCAAATATCACAGAGACACAACAAATATCACACTGTCACACCAAATATTACAGAAAGACAACAATTATAACACTGATGCACAAAATAGCACAGTGACACACCAAATATCACACTGACACAACAAATATCACAGAGAGACACCAACTATCACACTGACACTACAAATATCACTGAGAGACACCAAATATGACACTGATAAAACAAATATCACACAGAGACACCAAATATCACACATCACACCAAATATCACACAGAGACACCAAATATCACACCGACACACTAAATATCACACAGACATATCAAATATCACACAGACACACCAAATATCACACAGACATACCAAATATCACACAGACATACAAAATATCACACAGACACACCAAATATCACACAGAGACACCAAATATCACACATCACACCAAATATCACACAGAGACACCAAATATCACACAGACACACCAAATATCACACAGAGACACCAAATATCGCACTGTCACACCAAATACCACACAGACACACCAAATATCACACTGACACACCAAATATCACACTGACACACCAAATATCACACTGACAAACCAAATATCACAAATCACACCAAATATCACACCGACACACTAAATATTGCATCGTCACACCAAATACCACACTGACACACCAAATATCACACAGACACACCAAACATCGCACTGTCACACCAAATATCACAGACACACCAAATATCACACTGACAAACCAAATATCACACATCACACCAAATATCACACCGACACACCAAATATCACACAGAGACACCAAATATCACACAGAGACACCAAATATCACACATCACACCAAATATCACACAGACACACCAAATATCACACAGACACACCAAATAACACACATCACACCAAATATCACACATCACACCAAATATCACACCGACACACTAAATACCACACTGACACACCAAATATCACACAGACACACCAAACATCGCACTGTCACACCAAATATCACAGACACACCAAACATCGCACTGTCACACCAAATATCACAGACACACCAAATATCACACCATCACACCAAATATCACACGGAAAAAAAAATATTGCACAGACACACTAAATATCACACAGAGACTCCAAATATTGAACAGACACGTCAAATATCACACAGACACACTAAATACTGCACGGACACGCCAATTATCAAAATAACACTAGAAATATCACACAGACACACCAAATATCACACCGACACACCAAATATCACACAGAGACATCAAATATCACACATCACACCAAATATCACACATCACACCAAATATCACACAGAGACACCAAATATCACACAGAGACACCATATATCGCACAAACACAACAAATATCACACTGACACACCAAATACCACACCGACACACTAAATATCACACAGACATATCAAATATCACACAGACACACCAAATATCACACAGACACACCAAATATCACACATCACACCAAATATCACACAGAGACACCAAATATCACACAGAGACACCAAATATCACACAGACACATCAAATATCACAATGTCACACCAAATATCACACAGACACATCAAATATCACAATGTCACACCAAATATCACACAGACACACCAAACATCGCACTGTCACACCAAATATCACACTGACACACCAAATATCGCAATGTCACACCAAATATCGCAATGTCACACCAAATATCACAGACACACCAAATATCACACTGAAACAACAAATATTACATAGTCACAACAAATATCATACAGAGACACCAAATACCACACAGACACACCAAATATCGTACAGACACTCCAAATATCACACCGATACACCAAATATCACACAGAGACACCAAATATCACACATCACACCAAATATCACACATCACACCAAATATCACACAGAGACACCAAATATCACACAGAGACACCATATATCGCACAAACACAACAAATATCACACTGACACACCAAATACCACACCGACACACTAAATATGACACAGACATATCAAATATCACACAGACACACCAAATATCACACAGACACACCAAATATCACACATCACACCAAATATCACACAGAGACACCAAATATCACACAGAGACACCAAATATCACACAGACACATCAAATATCACAATGTCACACCAAATATCACACAGACACATCAAATATCACAATGTCACACCAAATATCACACCGACACACCAAACATCGCACTCTCACACCAAATATCACACTGACACACCAAATATCGCAATGTCACACCAAATATCACAGACACACCAAATATCACACTGAAACAACAAATATTACATAGTCACAACAAATATCATACAGAGACACCAATTACCACACAGACACACCAAATATCATACAGACACTCCAAATATCACACCGAAACACCAAATATTACACAGACACACCAAATATCGCATCATCGCACCAAATATCACACAGGAAAAACAAATTTCACACAGGCACACCAAATATCACACAGAGATTCCAAATCTTGAACAAACACACCAAATATCACACAGAGTCACGAAATATTGCACAGACACACCAAATCTCGCACATCACACCAAACATCGCACTGTCACACCAAATATCACACTGACACATCAAATATCACACAGACACAGCAAATATCACACAGACACAGCAAATATCACACAGACACATCAAATATCACACAGACACACCAAACATTGCACTGTCACACCAAATATCACACAGACACACCAAATATCGCACAGACACACCAAATATCGCACAGACACACCAAATATCACACAGAGACACCAAATATCACACAGACACACCAAATATCGCACAGACACACCAAATATCGCACAGACACACCAAATATCGCACAGACACATCAAATATCACACAGACACATCAAATATCACACAGACACAGCAAATATTACACAGACACAAAAATATCACACTGACACAGCAAATATTACACAAACACAAAAAATATCACAGAGAGACACCAAATAACGCACAGAAACATGAAATATTGCACAGACACACCAAATATCACACAAACAAACCAAATATCACACAAACACACTAAGTATCACATAGACACACCAAATACCATACAGAGACACCAAATATCTTACAGACACTCAGACACACCAAATATCACACAGAGACACCAAATATCACACAGAGACACCAAATATCGCACAGAGACACCAAATATCACACAGACACACCAAATATCACACAGACACACCAAATATCACACAGACACACCAAATATCACACCGACACACCAAATATCACACAGAGACACCAAATATCACACATCACACCAAATTTCACACAGAGACACCAAATATCACACATCACACCAAATATCACACAGAGACACCAAATATCACACAGAGACACCAAATATCACACCGACACACTAAATATCACACAGACATATCAAATATCACACAGACACACCAAATATCACACAGACATACCAAATATCACACAGACACACCAAATATCACACATCACACCAAATATCACACATCACACCAAATATCACACCGACACACTAAATACCACACTGACACACCAAATATCACACAGACACACCAAACATCGCACTGTCACACCAAATACCCACACAGACACACCAAATATCACACTGACACACCAAATATCACACTGACACACCAAATATCACACAGACACACCAAATATCACACTGACAAAGCAAATATCACACATCACACCAAATATCACACCGACACACTAAATATTGCACCGTCACACCAAATACCACACTGACACACCAAATATCACACAGACACACCAAACATCGCACTGTCACACCAAATATCACACAGACACACCAAACATCGCACTGTCACACCAAATATCACACAGACACACCAAACATCGCACTGTCACACCAAATATCACAGACACACCAAACATCGCACTGTCACACCAAATATCACACAGACACACCAAACATCGCACTGTCACACCAAATATCACACAGACACACCAAACATCGCACTGTCACACCAAATATCACAGACACACCAAATATCACACTGACAAACCAAATATCACACATCACACCAAATATCACACCGACACACTAAATATTGCACCGTCACACCAAATATCAATCCGACACCCCAGATATCGCACTGACACACCAAATAGCACAGTGACACATGAAGTACTGCACTAACACTACAAATATCTCACCCACACACTAAATATCACACCAACAAGTCAAATATCACAGAGACACACTAAACACTGCACAGACACACCAAATATCACACTGAAAAACTAAATATCACACAGACACACCAAATATCACACCATCACACCAAATATCACACGGAAAAAAAAATATTGCACAGACACACTAAATATCACACAGAGACTCCAAATATTGAACAGACACGTCAAATATCACACAGACACACTAAATACTGCACGGACACGCCAATTATCAAAATAACACTAGAAATATCACACAGACACACAAAATATCACACCGACACACCAAATATCACACAGAGACACCAAATATCACACATCACACCAAATATCACACATCACACCAAATATCACACAGAGACACCAAATATCACACAGAGACACCATATATCGCACAAACACAACAAATATCACACTGACACACCAAATACCACACCGACACACTAAATATGACACAGACATATCAAATATCACACAGACACACCAAATATCACACAGACACACCAAATATCACACATCACACCAAATATCACACAGAGACACCAAATATCACACAGAGACACCAAATATCACACAGACACATCAAATATCACAATGTCACACCAAATATCACACAGACACATCAAATATCACAATGTCACACC
The DNA here is from genome assembly GCF_035084215.1 of Heptranchias perlo. Lineage (NCBI taxonomy): Eukaryota > Metazoa > Chordata > Chondrichthyes > Hexanchiformes > Hexanchidae > Heptranchias > Heptranchias perlo. Next base: position 2,859,077 of record NC_090325.1, on the reverse strand, counting down.
AAATATCACACAGACACACCAAACATCGCACTGTCACACCAGATATCACAGACACACCAAATATCACACTGAAACAACAAATATTACATAGTCACAACAAATATCATACAGAGACACGAAATACCACACAGACACACCAAATATCATACAGACACTCCAAATATCACACCGATACACCAAATATCACACAGAGACACCAAATATCACACAGACACACCAAATATCACACATCACACCAAATATCACACAGAGACACCAAATATCACACCGATACACCAAATATCACACAGAGACACCAAATATCACACATCACACCAAATATCACACAGAGACACCAAATATCACACAGAGACACCATATATCGCACAAACACAACAAATATCACACTGACACACCAAATACCACACCGACACACTAAATATCACACAGACATATCAAATATCACACAGACACACCAAATATCACACAGACACACCAAATATCACACAGACACACCAAATATCACACAGAGACACCAAATATCACACAGAGACACCAAATATCACACAGACACATCAAATATCACAATGTCACACCAAATATCACACAGACACATCAAATATCACAATGTCACACCAAATATCACACAGACACACCAAACATCGCACTGTCACACCAAATATCACACTGACACACCAAATATCGCAATGTCACACCAAATATCACAGACACACCAAATATCACACTGAAACAACAAATATTACATAGTCACAACAAATATCATACAGAGACACGAAATACCACACAGACACACCAAATATCATACAGACACTCCAAATATCACACCGATACACCAAATATCACACAGAGACACCAAATATCACACAGACACACCAAATATCACACATCACACCAAATATCACACAGAGACACCAAATATCACACAGAGACACCAAATATCACACATCACACCAAATATCACACAGAGACACCAAATATCACACAGAGACACCAAATATCACACATCACACCAAATATCACACAGAGACACCAAATATCACACAGAGACACCAAATATCACACAGACACATCAAATATCACAATGTCACACCAAATATCACACAGACACATCAAATATCACAATGTCACACCAAATATCACACAGACACACCAAACATCGCACTGTCACACCAAATATCACACTGACACACCAAATATCGCAATGTCACACCAAATATCGCAATGTCACACCAAATATCACAGACACACCAAATATCACACTGAAACAACAAATATTACATAGTCACAACAAATATCATACAGAGACACCAAATACCACACAGACACACCAAATATCGTACAGACACTCCAAATATCACACCGATACACCAAATATCACACAGAGACACCAAATATCACACATCACACCAAATATCACACATCACACCAAATATCACACAGAGACACCAAATATCACACAGAGACACCATATATCGCACAAACACAACAAATATCACACTGACACACCAAATACCACACCGACACACTAAATATGACACAGACATATCAAATATCACACAGACACACCAAATATCACACAGACACACCAAATATCACACATCACACCAAATATCACACAGAGACACCAAATATCACACAGAGACACCAAATATCACACAGACACATCAAATATCACAATGTCACACCAAATATCACACAGACACATCAAATATCACAATGTCACACCAAATATCACACCGACACACCAAACATCGCACTCTCACACCAAATATCACACTGACACACCAAATATCGCAATGTCACACCAAATATCACAGACACACCAAATATCACACTGAAACAACAAATATTACATAGTCACAACAAATATCATACAGAGACACCAATTACCACACAGACACACCAAATATCATACAGACACTCCAAATATCACACCGAAACACCAAATATTACACAGACACACCAAATATCGCATCATCGCACCAAATATCGCATCATCGCACCAAATATCACACAGGAAAAACAAATTTCACACAGGCACACCAAATATCACACAGAGATTCCAAATCTTAAACAAACACACCAAATATCACACAGAGTCACGAAATATTGCACAGACACACCAAATCTCGCACATCACACCAAACATCGCACTGTCACACCAAATATCACACTGACACATCAAATATCACACAGACACAGCAAATATCACACAGACACAGCAAATATCACACAGACACACCAAACATTGCACTGTCACACCAAATATCACACAGACACACCAAATATCGCACAGACACACCAAATATCGCACAGACACACCAAATATCACACAGAGACACCAAATATCACACAGACACACCAAATATCGCACAGACACACCAAATATCGCACAGACACATCAAATATCACACAGACACATCAAATATCACACAGACACAGCAAATATTACACAGACACAAAAATATCACACTGACACAGCAAATATTACACAAACACAAAAAATATCACAGAGAGACACCAAATAACGCACAGAAACATGAAATATTGCACAGACACACCAAATATCACACAAACAAACCAAATATCACACAAACACACTAAGTATCACATAGACACACCAAATACCATACAGAAACACCAAATATCTTACAGACACTCAGACACACCAAATATCACACAGAGACACCAAATATCACACAGAGACACCAAATATCGCACAGAGACACCAAATATCACACAGACACACCAAATATCACACAGACACACCAAATATCACACAGACACACCAAATATCACACCGACACACCAAATATCACACAGAGACACCAAATATCACACATCACACCAAATTTCACACAGAGACACCAAATATCACACATCACACCAAATATCACACAGAGACACCAAATATCACACAGAGACACCAAATATCACACCGACACACTAAATATCACACAGACATATCAAATATCACACAGACACACCAAATATCACACAGACATACCAAATATCACACAGACACACCAAATATCACACATCACACCAAATATCACACATCACACCAAATATCACACCGACACACTAAATACCACACTGACACACCAAATATCACACAGACACACCAAACATCGCACTGTCACACCAAATACCCACACAGACACACCAAATATCACACTGACACACCAAATATCACACTGACACACCAAATATCACACAGACACACCAAATATCACACTGACAAAGCAAATATCACACATCACACCAAATATCACACCGACACACTAAATATTGCACCGTCACACCAAATACCACACTGACACACCAAATATCACACAGACACACCAAACATCGCACTGTCACACCAAATATCACACAGACACACCAAACATCGCACTGTCACACCAAATATCACACAGACACACCAAACATCGCACTGTCACACCAAATATCACAGACACACCAAACATCGCACTGTCACACCAAATATCACACAGACACACCAAACATCGCACTGTCACACCAAATATCACACAGACACACCAAACATCGCACTGTCACACCAAATATCACAGACACACCAAATATCACACTGACAAACCAAATATCACACATCACACCAAATATCACACCGACACACTAAATATTGCACCGTCACACCAAATATCAATCCGACACCCCAGATATCGCACTGACACACCAAATAGCACAGTGACACATGAAGTACTGCACTAACACTACAAATATCTCACCCACACACTAAATATCACACCAACAAGTCAAATATCACAGAGACACACTAAACACTGCACAGACACACCAAATATCACACTGAAAAACTAAATATCACACAGACACACCAAATATCACACCATCACACCAAATATCACACGGAAAAAAAAATATTGCACAGACACACTAAATATCACACAGAGACTCCAAATATTGAACAGACACGTCAAATATCACACAGACACACTAAATACTGCACGGACACGCCAATTATCAAAATAACACTAGAAATATCACACAGACACACAAAATATCACACCGACACACCAAATATCACACAGAGACACCAAATATCACACATCACACCAAATATCACACATCACACCAAATATCACACAGAGACACCAAATATCACACAGAGACACCATATATCGCACAAACACAACAAATATCACACTGACACACCAAATACCACACCGACACACTAAATATGACACAGACATATCAAATATCACACAGACACACCAAATATCACACAGACACACCAAATATCACACATCACACCAAATATCACACAGAGACACCAAATATCACACAGAGACACCAAATATCACACAGACACATCAAATATCACAATGTCACACCAAATATCACACAGACACATCAAATATCACAATGTCACACCAAATATCACACAGACACACCAAACATCGCACTGTCACACCAGATATCACAGACACACCAAATATCACACTGAAACAACAAATATTACATAGTCACAACAAATATCATACAGAGACACGAAATACCACACAGACACACCAAATATCATACAGACACTCCAAATATCACACCGATACACCAAATATCACACAGAGACACCAAATATCACACAGACACACCAAATATCACACATCACACCAAATATCACACAGAGACACCAAATATCACACCGATACACCAAATATCACACAGAGACACCAAATATCACACATCACACCAAATATCACACAGAGACACCAAATATCACACAGACACATCAAATATCGCACAGACACACCAAATATCACACAGACACACCAAATATCACACAGACACACCAAATATCACACAGACACACCAAATATCGCACAGACACACCAAATATCACACAGACACACCAAATATCACACAGACACACCAAATATCACACAGACACACCAAATATCACACAGACACACCAAATATCACACAGACACACCAAATATCACACAGAGACACCAAATATCACACAGAGACACCAAATATCACACAGACACATCAAATATCACAATGTCACACCAAATATCACACAGACACATCAAATATCACAATGTCACACCAAATATCACACAGACACACCAAACATCGCACTGTCACACCAAATATCACACTGACACACCAAATATCGCAATGTCACACCAAATATCACAGACACACCAAATATCACACAGACACACCAAATATCGCACAGACACATCAAATATCACACAGACACACCAAATATCGCACAGACACATCAAATATCACACAGACACACCAAATATCACACAGACACACCAAATATCACACAGACACACCAAATATCACACAGACACACCAAATATCGCACAGACACACCAAATATCACACAGACACACCAAATATCACACAGAGACACCAAATATCACACAGACACACCAAATATCGCACAGACACATCAAATATCACACAGACACAGCAAATATCACACAGACACAGCAAATATTACACAGACAGAAAAATATCACACTGACACAGCAAATATCACAGAGAGACACCAAATAACGCACAGAAACATGAAATATTGCACAGACACACCAAATATCACACAAACAAACCAAATATCACACAAACACACTAAGTATCACATAGACACACCAAATACCATACAGAGACACCAAATATCTTACAGACACTCAGACACACCAAATATCACACAGAGACACCAAATATCACACAGAGACACCAAATATCACACAGACACACCAAATATCACACAGACACACCAAATATCACACAGAGACACCAAATATCACACAGAGACACCAAATATCACACAGAGACACCAAATATCGCACAGAGACACCAAATATCGCACAGAGACACCAAATATCGCACAGAGACACCAAATATCACACAAAGACACCAAATATCGCACAGAGACACCAAATATCACACAGAGACACCAAATATCGCACAGACACACCAAATATCACACAGAGACACCAAATATCACACAGACACACCAAATATCACACAGAGACACCAAATATCGCACAGAGACACCAAATATCACACAGAGACACCAAATATGACACAGAGACACCAAATATCGCACAGACACACCAAATATCACACAGAGACACCAAATATCACACAGACACACCAAATATCACACAGAGACACCAAATATCGCACAGAGACACCAAATATCACACAGAGACACCAAATATCGCACAGACACACCAAATATCACACAGACACACCAAATATCACACAGAGACACCAAATATCACACAGACACACCAAATATCACACAGACACACCAAATATCACACAGAGACACCAAATATCGCACAGAGACACCAAATATCACACAGACACACCAAATATCACACAGACACACCAAATATCACACAGAGACACCAAATATCACACAGACACACCAAATATCACACAGACACACCAAATATCGCACAGACACACCAAATATCACACAGACACACCAAATATCACACAGAGACACCAAATATCACACAGACACACCAAATATCACACAGACACACCAAATATCACACAGAGACACCAAATATCACACAGAGACACCAAATATCACACAGAGACACCAAATATCGCACAGAGACACCAAATATTACACAGAGACACCAAATATTGAATAGACACACCGACATCACATAGACATACCAGATATCACACAGACGTCGCACTCACACCAAATATCACACCGACACACCAAATATCTCTCTGACACAATTAATATCATATAGTCACACCAAATACCACAGAGAAATACCAAATATCACACAGACATACCAAAAGATTGGATAGGCCAGGGTTCTTTTCTTTGGAACAAAGGAGGCTGAGGGGAGATTTAATTGAGGTATATAAAATTATGACAGGACTAGATATAGTGGATAGGGAGGACTTATTTACCTTAGCAGAGGGGTCAGTGACCAGGGGGCATAGATTTAAAGTAATTGGTAGAAGGATTAGAGGGGAGCTGAGGAGAAATTTTTCACCCAGAGGGTGGTCGGGGTCTGGAACTCACTGCCTGAAAGGGTGGTAGAGGCAGAAACCCTCAACTCATTTAAAAAGTACCTGGATGTGCACTTAAAGTGCCATGACCTGCAGGGCTACGGACCAAGTGCTGGAAAGTGGGATTAAGTTGGGACATGTTCTTGCCCACTCACTTAGCCTGTCTATATCCCCTTGAAGCCTCTTTGCATCCTCCTCACAACTCACATTCCCACCTAGTTTTGTGTCATCAGCAATGTTGGAAATATTACATTTGGTTCCCTCATCCAAATCATTGATATATATTGTGAATAGCTGGGGCCCAAGCACTGATCCCTGCGGTACCCCACTAGTCACTGCCTGCCAACCTGATAAAGACCTGTTTATTCTTACTCTCTGTTTTCTGTCTGTCAACCAATTCCCAATCCATGCCAGTATATTACTCCCAATTCCATGTGCTCTAATTTTGTTCACCAACCTCCTGTGTGGGACCTTATTGAGAGCCTTCTGAAAATCCAAATACACCACATCCACTGGTTCCCCCTTATCTATTCTACTAGTTACATCCTCAAAGAACTCCAATAGGTTTGTCAAACATGATTTCCCTTTCATAAATCCATGTTGACTCTGTCAAATCTTATTGTTATTTTCGAAGTGTCCTGTTATCACATCCTTTATAATAGATTCTAGCATTTTCCCTACTACTGATGTTAGACTAACAGGTCTGTAGTTCCCTGTTTTCTCTCTCCCTCTTTTCTTAAATAGTGGGGTTACATTTGCCGCCCTCCAATCTGCAGGAACCGTTCCAGAATCTAGAATTTTGGAAGAGACAACCAGTGCATCCACTATCTCTCGAGCCACCTCTTTCAAAACCCTGGGATGTAGATCATCAGGTCCTTGGGATTTATCGACTTTCAGTCCCATTAATTTCTCTAATACTATTTTTTTTACTAACACTAATTTCTTTCAGTTCCTCATTCTCGCCAGACCCTCGGTTCTCTAGTATTTCTGGGAGTTTTTTTGTGTCTTCTTTCATGAAGACAGACACAAAGGGCCCGATATTACCAGGAAGGCAGGATGGCCGGGGTGGGGCGGGGGGGGACTGGGCACGTGGGTAACCCGCCCAGTAAAATCGGTCCGTTCCCCACGTGATCGCAGGTAAATTGAAACCACTTACCGCGGCTTCCGGGTTTCCCGTCGTCAACCTGCGCAGCGGGCGGACTGCGCACCCGCATCACAGGCTGTCAGCATGGAGGAGCCCTATTTAAAGGGGCAGTCCACCAATGCTGCTCCTGCAGCAAACAACCAAAAGTACAGCATGGAGCAGACCAGATTTAATGATGCCTCACTCCAGGTACTACTGGTTGGGGTGAGGAGGAGGAGGGATATTTTCTACCCAGCAGACAGGAGGAAGTGGCCTGTCTCTGCCACCAAGAAGGCCTGGCTCGAGTTGCCAGAGGAGGTCACCAGCAGCAGCAACGTCTCCCACACCTGGATCCAGTGCAGGAAGCGCTTCAATGACCTAACCAGGTCAGTCAAAGTGAGTACACTTACTCATTCTCCTACATTCCATCTTCCACATCACCGCCCCCACCCCCCAACTCATTCTGCACTGCCCACACTACTCTATCACATCACTCCTCACACCCACTCAAACCTCATCCTCAACTTACCTGCACTTCCTCACCTCCCCAGTACTCATCCCATCACTACCACTCAACCCAATCCTCATCCAATGTCATAGCTCTGTCACATACTCACCCTCTGTTGCATCTTTCACGGTCAGCCTCACCCAAACCAATGCATTCAGCGGTTGGCCACGTCACCATCACTCACTCACACCTCTCTACTTTCTCCCCTTATAGGAGAAGAGAGCCCAGAATGCACTGGAGAGGGCGAAGACCGGAGGGGGGCCGCAACATCTGGTCGTCCTCACGGATGCAGAGCAGGAGGCTCTTGAAGTGAGCCGCACCCTCGAGTGCCTGTCCATCGGGGACGCTGAGACTGCCACCCGACAAACGGCTGGTGACAGAACTTTAACATTCAGCACACACAATAGCAAATGATGTTAACATGCCTTGCCATCTTCAGCACCTCAACATCTGTCATCATGCTTAATATTGCCTTCTGTTCTCTTACAGGGCCTTCAGCGACCGCCGTGACAGCAGAGGGCGATTCCTCACAGGACCTGTCAGCCTCTGAGGGGGCACCGTCACATCTGAGCGAGCCATCCACCAGCGCAGATACTCACACCTCGGTGGGTCCCTGTCCGCAGTTAGTTGGGATCGCACATGGTGAGTCACCACACACATGTGAGCACGAGCAGACACTGGTGGCAGGGGCAGCTGTGGAGAGTCCGCGTCAGTGGGAGCTCTCTTCTCCAGGCTCTGCTCAGCTGGACACAGATGTTGAACCCTGGGGGCCATCTTTTAAAAGGAGAATGATCGAGGGGCAGCAGCACATTTGGGAGGTGCTGGAACAGGTGCCACGCGCAGTCTCCACAATAGCGCAGAGGATGGAGGAGTCCAACCCTGGCATGAATGGAATGGTGGCACAGGTAAGGGAGGGCATCTCTGAGATACTGTCACAGGGAGGGCATCTCTGAGATAGTGTCGCGGGTAAGTGCAGGAATGTCTGCGTTGGAGGGAAGGCTAGCCTCCATCGAGCTTCAAGCACAGCTCACTAATGAGTCCACTGAGGCCCTGACAACGGCCCGTCGGACTCAGGGTGAGAAACTTTCTGCCGCCTTAAACAGACAGGCAGATTCACTAGCACTGGCCTTACAAGGCTTCACACATGTCCTCCAAACTGTCGTCCAGCAGAGTGGTAGGAGTGATGTGGGCCTGGCACAGGGGAGGGATGATGGCGAAAGGGGACATGGAAGTGGGGATGTCACTCGAAGCGCTCCCAAGTCTCACCCGTTGCCTCCCTCTCAACCAGTACCCGCAATGCTACCTCCTCTCCAGGTGGTCGAGTCTGCCCCTGCACAGGTGCAGGTGGAGCAGTCTTTGGAGGGGCCCTCACGGGCACCGAAACCCAGAGGGCGTAGGCCCAAAGCATCTAATCGGTCAGGGCATGAACAAGAGCAACCTGCCACTACCTCTGCTGCAGCCACAGGGGATGCACCACGTGGGAGTAGTCGTAAGTGTAAGGCAAAGGTTTTGTGAGCACAAAGGGGATGCACAAGGGCGTTTGACGGTTTGTCATGTTTTTTATTTATATTTGATTTTTGTTAATGGCACATTAAATATTATTATTGTCACCACTACTGCCACGTCTTGGCCATTCTTGACTGGCTTGTGTAATAAGTCCCTTTCATGAGGTTCACCATGAACACCCACACTTGATGCCACCCATTGGGTCACCCTACAGTGGGTGTGTGTGTAGTTGCACGACTATTTTGTGCAGGTCCCTGTGGTGCAGCACTGTGTTGTGGAGCTCCACGTGGCGGAGGTGGACATCGTGCCTGGCGAGGCTGGTGATGTTGCTCGTCCTCGGATGAAGTGATAATGCAGCTATGGCGCCCCCCCCATCCTGACGGTGTGAGTTTGAGGGGGTCCGCAAAATAGGTAAATGTGTTTGCACAGCAGAGTTTAGGGTATAAATTAATAATTTTGGGTGTAACGACAAAAGGTGTTGCAGCCAAACCTTTGTCTGAAGTGACAGAGTGCCCTGCTGCAATAAATGAGGTTTTCCCCCCAACTGTCAAATAATCCTTTGCATCTCCCACTGGCTGCTGGCTGAAACACGCCTGCTCCAACAGGGAGTGTTCCCCACACCACGGGAAACACGCTGAGGATCCTTCAAAATCCCTGCTAAAATCTCCAGTCAATGAGGTCTGTCAAGTACCTCAACTATCTAAATAACCATCTAAAGCAGCATCCCGCCGGCTTTAATTGCCGGTGGGAGTCCCGCATGTGGGAGCTGCGCGCGCACCCGAACACGTCATTGGGGAACCCAGAAGTCAGCGGGTTGGAGCCGGGCTCCGAACCCGCTCCAGGATTCCGCCATTTTAGGAGCCCGCCCCTGCCCCCAACGCATCCGCTCGGCCATCCGAAAATCGGGCCCAAAGTATTTGTTTAATTTCTCTGCCATTTCCTTATTCCCCATTATAAATTCCGTCTCCGTCTGTAAGGGACCCACATTTGCCTTCACCAGTCTTTTCCTTTCTACATACCTATAGAAGCTTTTACAGTCTGTTTTTATGTTTCTCTCTAGTTTACTCTCATTCTATTTTCCTTTTCTTTATCAATTTCTTGGTCGTCCTTTGCTGAATTCTAAAATGCTCCCAATCCTCAGGCTTACTGCTTTTTCTGGTAACTTTATATGCCTCTGCCTTTGATTTAATGCTATCTTTAATTTCTCTTGTTAGCCACGGTTGGACCACTTTTCCTGTTGGGTTTTTGTGCCTTAAAGGAATATATATTTGTTGCAAATTATGTATTAATTCTTTAAATGCTAGCCATTGCCTGTCTACCGTCATATCTTTTAATGTCGGTCCCCGATCAACCACAGCCAACTTGCACCTCATACCTTCGTAGTTTCCTTTGTTTAGATTTAAGACCCTAGTTTCGGATTGAACTACATCACTTTCACACTTAATGAAGAATTCTATCATATTATGGTCACTCTTCCCTAAGGGTTCCTTTACAACAAGATTATTAATTAACCCTTTCTCATTGCACAATACTAGATCTAAAATAGCCTCTTCCCTCGTTGGTTCCTCAACATCCTGATCTAGAAAACCATCTTGTATACATTCCAGGAATTCGCCCTCCACAGTATTAGTGCTAATTTGCTTTGCCCAATCTATATGTAGATTGAAGTCCCCCATGATTACTGTATTACCCTTGTTACATGCACTTCCAATTTTCTGCTTTATACTGTGCCCTATATTACCACTCCTGTTTGGTGGCCAATAAACAACTCCCACCAATGTTTTCTGCCCCTTGCTGTTTCTTAGCTCCACCCAAACTGATTCTACATCTTGATCTTCTGAGCCAAGATCCTTTCTCACTATTGAACTGATCTCATCATTTATTAACAGCGCTACCCCACCTCCTTTTCCCTTTTGCCTGTCCTTTCTAAATATCGAATATCCTTGAATATTCAGTTCCCAGCCTTGGTCACCCTGCAGCCACGTCTCTGTAATGGTAATTAGACCATAACCATTTACTGCTATTTGTGCTGTCAATTTATCTACCTTGTTGCGAATGCTGCGTGCATTCAGATAAAGTGCCTTTAATGTTTTGCTTTCTTTACATTTTTTCCTATTTTGACCTTATTTGCTGCTGGCTTTTGTTTCCGCTGCCTTCCAATTTCACTTACTACTTTCCTGCCTTCCACTTCCAGCTTTGTTACTATCCTTTCTGAATCTCCTCTCAGGTTCCCATCCCCCTGCCAAGTTAGTTTAAACCTTCCCCAACAGCACTGGCGAACCTCCCCGCAAGGATACTGGTCCCGGCCCTGTTGATGTGCAACCCGTCCGGCCTGTACAGGTCCCACCTCCCCCAGAACCGGTCCCAATGCCCCGGGAATCTAAATCCCTCCCTCCTGCACCATCTCTCCAGCCACGCATTCATCTGCTCTATCCTCCTATTTCTATACTCGCGAGCACGTGGCACCGGGAGTAATCCGGAGATTACTACCCTTGAGGTCCTGCTCGTTAATCTCTTTCCTAGCTCCTTAAACTTTGCCTGCAGGACCTCATCCCTCTTTCTACATTTGTCGTTGGTACCGATATGGACCACGACCTCTGTCTGTTCACCCTCCCCCTCCAGAATGTTCTGCAGCCGCTCAGTGACATCCTTGACCCTGGCACCAGGGAGGCAACATATCATCCCGGAATCATGAGGCTGCAGAAACGCCTGTCTGTTCCCCTAACTATAGAACCCCCTATCACTATCGCTCTCCTGACAATTCTCCTCCTCCTTCCCCCCCACCCCCCCCGGCCCCGTACAGCTGAGCCACCCATGGTGCTGTGGACTTGGCTCTGGCTGCACTCCCCAGAGGAACCCTCTCCCTCACCAGTACCCAGAACTGAATCCTGGTTAGAGAATGAGATGCCCTCAGGGGTCTCCTGCACTACCTGCCCGGTCCCTCTCCCCTCCTTTTATCACTGATCCCGTGCTCCGCTCTCTCTCTCTCCTCTCTCACTCCTCCTTTTATCGCTGATCACGTGCTCCGCTCTCTCTCTCTTTTCTTGCTCCTCCTTTTATCACTGATCCCACTCACCGCTCTCTCTCTCTCTCTCTCTCTCTCTCCTCCTTTTTTCGCTGATCCCACTCTCCGCTCTCTCTCTCTCCGCTCTCTCTCCTCCTTTTATCGCTGATCCCACTCTCCACTCTCTCTCTCTCCTCCTTTTATCACCAATCCCGCGCTCTCCGCTCTCTCTCTCTCCTCTCTCGCTCCTCCTTTTATCACTGATCCCACTCTCCGCTCTCTCTCTCTCTCCTCCTTTTATCACTGATCCCACTCTCCGCTCTCTCTCTCCTCCTTTTATCACTGATCCCACTCTCCGCTCTCTCTCTCTCTCCTCCTTTTATCGCTGATCCCACTCTCCGCTCTCTCTCTCCTCTCTCGCTCCTCCTTTTATCGCTGATCCCGCGCTCTCTACTCTCTCTCTCTCTCCTCTCTCGCTCCTCCTTTAATCACTGATCCCGCATTCTGCTCTCTCTCTCTCTCTCTCCTCCTTTTATCACTGCTCCCACTCTCCGCTCTCTCTCTCTCCTCCTTTTATCGCTGATCCCGCGCTCTCTGCTCTCTCTCTCCTCTCTCGCTCCTCCTTTTATCACTGATCCCACTCTCCGCTCTCTCTCTCTCCTCCTTTTATCACTGATCCCACTCTCCGCTCTCTCTCTCTCCTCCTTTTATCGCTGATCCCGCGCTCTCTGCTCTCTCTCTCCTCTCTCTCTCCTCCTTTCATCACCGATCCCGCGCTCCGCACTCTCTCTCTCTCTCTCTCCTCCTTTTATCGTTGATCCCACGCTCCGCTCTCTCTCTCCTCTCTCTCTCCTCCTTTCATCACTGATCCCGTGCTCCGCTCTCTCTCTCCTCTCTCTCTCCTCCTTTCATCACTGATCCCGTGCTCCGCTCTCTCTCTCCTCTCTCTCTCCTCCTTTCATCACCGATCCCGCGCTCCGCTCTCTCTCTCCTCCTTTTTTCGCTGATCCCACTCTCCGCTCTCTCTCTCTCCGCTCTCTCTCTCCTCCTTTTATCACTGATCCCACTCTCCGCTCTCTCTCTCTCTCCTCCTTTTATCACTGATCCCACTCTCCGCTCTCTCTCTCTCTCTCCTCCTTTTATCACTGATCCCACTCTCCGCTCTCTCTCTCCTCCTTTTATCGCTGATCCCACTCTCTCTCTCCTCTCTCGCTCCTCCTTTTATCGCTGATCCCGCGCTCTCTCTCTCTCTCTCTCTCTCCTCCTTTTATCACTGCTCCCACTCTCCGCCCTCTCTCTCTCTCCTCCTTTTATCACTGATCCCACTCTCCGCTCTCTCTCTCTCCTCCTTTTATCACTGATCCCACTCTCCGCTCTCTCTCTCTCCTCCTTTTATCGCTGATCCCGCGCTCTCTGCTCTCTCTCTCCTCTCTCGCTCCACCTTTTATCACTGATCCTGTGTTCTCCGCTCTCTCTCTCTCTCTCTCTCTCTCCTCCTTTCATCACCGATCCCACTCTCCGCTCTCTCTCTCCTCTCTCTCGCCTCCTTTCATCACCGATCCCGCGCTCCGCTCTCTCTCTCCTCTCTCTCTCTCCTCCTTTTATCGCTGATCCCACTCTCCGCTCTCTCTCTCTCTCTCCTCCTTTTATCACTGATCCCACTCTCCGCTCTCTCTCTCTCTCCTCTTTTTATCACTGATCCCACTCTCCGCTCTCTCTCACTCTCTCCTCCTTTTATCACTGATCCCACTCTCCGCTCTCTCTCTCCTCCTTTTATCGCTGATCCCACTCTCCGCTCTCTCTCTCCTCTCTCGCTCCTCCTTTTATCGCTGATCCCGCGCTCTCTCTCTCTCTCTCTCCTCCTTTTATCACTGCTCCCACTCTCCGCCCTCTCTCTCTCTCCTCCTTTTATCACTGATCCCACTCTCCGCTCTCTCTCTCTCCTCCTTTTATCACTGATCCCACTCTCCGCTCTCTCTCTCTCCTCCTTTTATCGCTGATCCCGTGCTCTCTGCTCTCTCTCTCTCCTCTCTCGCTCCACCTTTTATCACTGATCCTGTGTTCTCCGCTCTCTCTCTCTCTCTCTCTCTCTCCTCCTTTGATCACCGATCCCACGCTCCCCGCTCTCTCTCTCCTCTCTCTCTCCTCCTTTCATCACTGATCCCGCGCTCTCCGCTCTCTCTCTCTCCTCTCTCGCTCCACCTTTTATCGCCGTTCCCACACTCCGCGCTCTCTCTCCTCTCTCTCCTCCTTTCATCACTGATCCCACGCTCCGCTCTCTCTCTCTCTCTCTCTCCTCCTTTCATCACCGATCCTGTGCTCCGCTCTCTCTCTCTCTCTCCTCCTTTCATCACCGATCCCGTGCTCCGCTCTCTCTCTCTCTCTCTCCTCCTTTTATCGCCGTTCCCACACTCCGCTCTCTCTCTCTCTCCTCCTTTCATCACCGTTCCCACACTCCGCTCTCTCTCTCTCTCCTCTCTCTCTCCTCCTTTTATCGCCGTTCCCGCGTTCCGCTCTCTCTCTCTCTCCTCTCTCTCTCCTCCTTTTATCGCCGTTCCCACACTCCGCTCTCTCTCTCCTCTCTCCTCCTTTCATCACCGTTCCCACACTCCGCTCTCTCTCTCTCTCTCTCTCCTCCTTTCATCACCGTTCCCACACTCCGCTCTCTCTCTCTCTCCTCTCTCTCTCCTCCTTTTATCGCCGTTCCCACACTCCGCTCTCTCTCTCCTCTCTCTCCTCCTTTCATCACTGATCCCGTGCTCCGCTCTCTCTCTCTCTCTCTCCTCCTTTCATCACCGCTCCCACGCTCCGCTCTCTCTCTCTCTCTCTCTCTCCTCCTTTCATCACCGATCCCGTGCTCCGCTCTCTCTCTCTCTCTCTCTCCTCCTTTTATCGCCGTTCCCACACTCCGCTCTCTCTCTCTCTCTCTCCTCCTTTCATCACCGTTCCCACACTCCGCTCTCTCTCTCTCTCCTCTCTCTCTCCTCCTTTTATCGCCGTTCCCACACTCCGCTCTCTCTCTCTCTCTCTCTCTCTCCTCCTTTTATCGCCGTTCCCACACTCCGCTCTCTCTCTCTCTCTCTCTCCTCCTTTTATCGCCGTTCCCATACTCCGCTCTCTCTCTCTCTCCTCTCTCTCTCCTCCTTTTATCGCCGTTCCCACACTCCGCTCTCTCTCTCCTCTCTCTCTCCTCCTTTCATCACTGATCCCGTGCTCCGCTCTCTCTCTCTCTCTCTCCTCCTTTTATCGCCGTTCCCACACTCCGCTCTCTCTCTCTCTCCTCTCTCTCTCCTCCTTTTATCGCTGTTCCCACACTCCGCTCTCTCTCTCTCTCTACTCCTTTCATCACTGATCCCGCGTTCCGCTCTCTCTCTCCTCTCTCTCTCTCCTCCTTTGATCACTGATCCCGCGCTCCTTGCTCTCCCTCATTCCTCTCTCTCTCCTTTTATCGCTGATCCCGTGCTCTCCGCTCTCTCCCTTTTCTTGCTCCTCCTTTTATCACCAATCCCGCGCTCTCCGCTCTCTCTCTCCTCCTTTTATCGCTGATCCCACTCTCCGCTCCCTTTCTCTCTCTCTCTCTCCTCCTT
Organism: Heptranchias perlo; assembly: GCF_035084215.1. Taxonomy (NCBI): domain Eukaryota; kingdom Metazoa; phylum Chordata; class Chondrichthyes; order Hexanchiformes; family Hexanchidae; genus Heptranchias; species Heptranchias perlo. The sequence continues at coordinate 2,842,302 of NC_090325.1, read as the reverse complement.
TTATCGCTGATCCCGCGCTCTCTGCTCTCTCTCTCCTCTCTCTCTCTCCTCTCTCGCTCCACCTTTTATCACCGATCTCGCGCTCCGCTCTCTCTCTCTCTCTCTCTCCTCTTTCACTCCTCCTTTTATCACTGATCCTGTGTTCCGTTCTCTCTCTCTCCTCCTTTTATCACTGATCCTGTGCTCCGCTCTCTCTCTCTCTCTCTCTCCTCCTTTTATCGCCGTTCCCACGCTCCGCTCTCTCTTCTTTCTTGCTCCTCCTTTGATCACCGAGCCTGCTCCCCGCTCTCTCTCTCACTCCTCCTTTTATCACTGATCCCGCGCTCCAGTCTCTCTCTCTCCTCTCTCTCTCCTCCTTTTATCACTGATCCCGCGCTCCAGTCTCTCTCTCTCCTCTCTCTCTCCTCCTTTGATCACCGATCCCGCACTCCGCTCTCTCTCTCTGCTTTCTCGTTCCTCCTTTTATCACCGATCCCGTGCTCCGCTCTCTCTCTCTCTCTCTCTCTCCTCCTTTTATCACCGATCCCACGCTCTCTCTCTCTCTCTCTCCTCCTTTTATCACCGATCCCACGCTCTCTCTCTCTCTCTCTCCTCCTTTTATCACCGATCCCACGCTCTCTCTCTCTCTCTCCTCCTTTCATCACCGATCCCGCGCTCCGCTCTCTCTCTCCTCCTTTCATCACCGATCCCGCGCTCCGCTCTCTCTCTCCTCTCTCTCTCCTCCTTTCATCACCGATCCCGCTCCCCGCTCTCTCTCTCCTCTCTCTCTCCTCCTTTCATCACCGATCCCACGCTCCGCTCTCTCTCTCCTCTCTCTCTCCTCCTTTCATCACCGATCCCGCTCCCCGCTCTCTCTCTCCTCTCTCTCTCCTCCTTTCATCACCGATCCCACGCTCCGCTCTCTCTCTCTCTCTCTCTCCTCCTTTTATCACGGATCCCGCGCTCCGCGCTCTCTCTCCTCTCTCTCTCCTCCTTTTATCACCGATCCCGCGCTGCGCTCTCTCTCTCCTCTCTCTCTCCTCCTTTTATCGGAACATAGGAACAGGAGTAGGCCATTCAGCCCCTCGTGCCTGCTCCGCCATTTGATAAGATCATGGCTGATCTGTGATCTAACTCCATATACCTGCCTTTGGCCCATATCCCTTAATACCTTTGGTTGCCAAAAAGCTATCTATCTGAGATTTAAATTTAGCAATTGAGCTAGTATCAATTGCCGTTTGCGGAAGATAGTTCCAAACTTCTACCACCCTTTGTGTGTAGAAATGTTTTCTAATCTCACTCCTGAAAGGTCTGGCTCTAATTTTTAGACTGTGCCCCCTACTCCTAGAATCCCCAACCAGCGGAAATAGTTTCTCTCTATCCACCCTATCTGTTCCCCTTAATATCTTATAAACTTCGATCAGATCACCCCTTAACCTTCGAAACTCCAGAGAATACAACCCCAATTTGTGTAATCTCTCCTCGTAACTTAACCCTTGAAGTCCGGGTATCATTCCAGTAAACCTACGCTGCACTCCCTCCAAGGCCAATATGTCCTTCCGAAGGTGCGGTGCCCAGAACTGCTCACAGTACTCCAGGTGCGGTCTAACCAGGGTTTTGTATAGCTGCAGCATAACTTCTGCCCCCTTGTACTCCAGTCCTCCAGATATAAAGGCCAGCATTCCATTAGCCTTCTTGATTATTTTCTGCACCTGTTCATGACACTTCAATGATCTATGTACCTGAACCCCTAAGTCCCTTTGGACATCCACTGTTTTTAACTTTTTACCATTTAGAAAGTACCCTGTTCTATCCTTTTTTGATCCAAAGTGGATGACCTCACATTTGTCTACATTGAATTCCATTTGCCACAGTTTTGCCCATTCACCTAATCTATCAATATCCCTTTGTAATTTTATGTTTTCATCTACACTGCTTACAATGCCACCATCACTGATCCTGCGCTCCGCACTCTCTCTCTCTCTCTCCTCTTTCCCTTCCTTTTATTGCCGATCCCGCGCTCCACTCCCTCTCTCTCCTCTTCCTATTATTGCCCATCACGTGCTCCGCTCTCTCTCTCTCTCTCCTCCTTTTATCACTGATCCCACTCTCCGCTCTCTCTCTCTCCTCCTTTTATCGCTGATCCCACTCTCCGCTCTCTCTCTCTCTCTCTCCTCCTTTTATTGCTGATCCCACTCTCCGCTCTCTCTCTCTCTCCTCCTTTTATCACTGATCCCACTCTCCGCTCTCTCTCTCTCTCCTCCTTTTATTGCTGATCCCACTCTCCGCTCTCTCTCCTCTCTCTCTCCTCCTTTTATCGCTGATCCCACTCTCCGCTCTCTCTCTCCTCCTTTTATTGCTGATCCCGCTCTCCGCTCTCTCTCTCCTCTCTCGCTCCTCCTTTTATTACCAATCCCGCGCTCTCCGCTCTCTCTCTCCTCTCTCTCTCCTCCTTTTATCACTGATCCTACTCTCCGCTCTCTCTCTCTCCTCCTTTTATCACTGATCCTACTCTCCGCTCTCTCTCTCTCCTCCTTTTATCGCTGATCCCACTCTCCGCTCTCTCTCTCTCCTCCTTTTATCGCTGATCCCGCGCTCTCTGCTCTCTCTCTCCTCTCTCGCTCCACCTTTTATCACTGATCCTGTGTTCTCCGCTCTCTCTCTCTCTCTCCTCCTTTGATCACCGATCCCACGCTCCCCGCTCTCTCTCTCCTCTCTCTCTCCTCCTTTCATCACTGATCCCGCGCTCTCCGCTCTCTCTCTCTCCTCTCTCGCTCCACCTTTTATCGCCGTTCCCACACTCAGCTCTCTCTCTCCTCTCTCTCTCCTCCTTTTATCACTGATCCCGCATTCTGCTCTCTCTCTCTCTCTCTCCTCCTTTTATCACTGATCCCACTCTCCGCTCTCTCTCTCTCCTCCTTTTATCACTGATCCCACTCTCCGCTCTCTCTCTCCTCTCTTGCTCCTCCTTTTATCGCTGATCCCGCGCTCTCTACTCTCTCTCTCCTCTCTCGCTCCTCCTTTTATCACTGATCCCGCATTCTGCTCTCTCTCTCTCTCTCTCTCTCCTCCTTTTATCACTGATCCCACTCTCCGCTCTCTCTCTCTCCTCCTTTTATCACTGATCCCACTCTCCGCTCTCTCTCTCCTCTCTTGCTCCTCCTTTTATCGCTGATCCCGCGCTCTCTACTCTCTCTCTCTCCTCTCTCGCTCCTCCTTTTATCACTGATCCCGCATTCTGCTCTCTCTCTCTCTCTCTCTCTCCTCCTTTCATCACCGTTCCCACGCTCCGCTCTCTCTCTCCTCTCTCTCTCCTCCTTTCATCACCGATCCCGCTCCCCGCTCTCTCTCTCCGCTCTCTCTCTCCTCTCTCTCTCCTCCTTTTATCACTGATCCCGGGCTCTGCTCTCTCTCTCCTCTCTCTCTCCTCCTTTCATCACTGATCCCACTCTCCGCTCTCTCTCCTCTCTCTCTCCTCCTTTTATCACTGATCCCGCTCCCCGCTCTCTCTCTCTCTCTCTCTCTCTCCTCCTTTCATCTCCGATCCCGCTCTCTCTCCTCTCTCTCTCCTCCTTTCATCACCGATCCCACGCTCCACTCTCTCTCTCCTCTCTCTCTCCTCCTTTCATCACCGATCCCGCTCTCTCTCCTCTCTCTCCTCCTTTCATCACCGATCTCACGCTCCGCTCTCTCTCTCTCTCTCTCCTCCTTTTATCACCGATCCTACTCTCCGCTCTCTCTCTCCTCCTTTTATCACTGATCCCACTCTCCGCTCTCTCTCTCTCTCCTCCTTTTATCGCTGATCCCACTCTCCGCGCTCTCTCTCTCCTCTCTTGCTCCTCCTTTTATCGCTGATCCCGCGCTCTCTACTCTCTCTCTCTCCTCTCTCGCTCCTCCTTTTATCACTGATCCCGCATTCTGCTCTCTCTCTCCTCTCTCGCTCCTCCTTTTATCGCTGATCCCGCGCTCTCTACTCTCTCTCTCTCCGCTCTCGCTCCTCCTTTTATCGCTGATCCCGCATTCTGCTCTCTCTCTCTCCTCCTTTTATCACTGATCCCACTCTCCGCTCTCTCTCTCTCCTCCTTTTATCACTGATCCCACTCTCCGCTCTCTCTCTCCTCTCTTGCTCCTCCTTTTATCGCTGATCCCGCGCTCTCTGCTCTCTCTCTCTCCTCTCTCGCTCCACCTTTTATCACTGATCCTGTGTTCCGCTCTCTCTCTCCTCCTTTGATGACCGTTCCCACGCTCCCCGCTCTCTCTCTCCTCTCTCACTCCTCCTTTTATCGCCGTTCCCACACTCCGCTCTCTCTCTCCTCACTCTCTCCTCCTTTCATCACTGATCCCGCGTTCCGCTCTCTCTCTCCTCTCTCTCTCCTCCTTTTATCGCTGATCCCGTGCTCTCCGCTCTCTCTCTTTTCTTGCTCCTCCTTTTATCACCAATCCCGCGCTCCCCGCTCTCTCTCTCCTCTCTCGCTCCTCCTTTTATCACTGATCCCACTCTCCGCTCTCTCTCTCCTCTCTCTCTCCTCCTTTTATCACTGATCCCGCGTTCCACTCTCTCTCTCCTCTCTCTCTCCTCCTTTTATCGCTGATCCCGCGCTCTCTGCTCTCTCTCTCCTCTCTCTCTCCTCCTTTTATCACCGATCCCGCGTTCCACTCTCTCTCTCCTCCTTTTATCGCTGATCCCACTCTCCGCTCCCTTTCTCTCCTCTCTCACTCCTCCTTTTATCACTGATCCCGCGCTCTGCTCTCTCTCTCCTCTCTCTCTCCTCCTTTTATCACCGATCCCACGCTCCGCTCTCTCTCTCCTCTCTCACTCCTCCTTTTATCGACGTTCCCACACTCCACTCTCTCTCTCCTCTCTCTCTCCTCCTTTCATCACCGATCCCGCGCTCCGCTCTCTCTCTCCTCTCTCTCTCCTCCTTTTATCACCGATCCCACGCTCCGCTCTCTCTCTCTCTCTCTCTCTCTCCTCCTTTCATCACCGATCCCACGCTCCGCTCTCTCCCTCCTCTCTCTCTCCTCCTTTTATCACCGATCCCGCGCTCCGCTCTCTCTCTCCTCTCTCTCTCCTTTTATCACCGATCCCACGCTCCGCTCTCTCTCTCCTCTCTCTCTCCTTTTATCACCGATCCCACGCTCCGCTCTCTCTCTCTCTCCTCCTTTCATCACCGATCCCGCGCTCCGCTCTCTCTCTCCTCTCTCTCTCCTCCTTTCATCACCGATCCCGCTCCCCGCTCTCTCTCTCCTCTCCCTCTCCTCCTTTTATCACCGATCCCGCGCTCCGCTCTCTCTCTCCTCTCTCTCTCCTCCTTTCATCACCGATCCCACGCTCCGCTCTCTCTCTCCTCTCTCTCTCCTCCTTTCATCACCGATCCCGTGCTCCGCTCTCTCTCTCCTCTCTCTCTCCTCCTTTCATCACCGATCCCACGCTCCGCTCTCTCTCTCCTCTCTCTCTCCTCCTTTCATCACCGATCCCACGCTCCGCTCTCTCTCTCCTCTCTCTCTCCTTTTATCACCGATCCCACGCTCCGCTCTCTCTCTCTCTCCTCCTTTCATCACCGATCCCGCGCTCCGCTCTCTCTCTCCTCTCTCTCTCCTCCTTTCATCACCGATCCCGCTCCCCGCTCTCTCTCTCCTCTCCCTCTCCTCCTTTTATCACCGATCCCGCGCTCCGCTCTCTCTCTCCTCTCTCTCTCCTCCTTTCATCACCGATCCCACGCTCCGCTCTCTCTCTCCTCTCTCTCTCCTCCTTTCATCACCGATCCCGTGCTCCGCTCTCTCTCTCCTCTCTCTCTCCTCCTTTCATCACCGATCCCGCGCTCCGCTCTCTCTCTCTCTCTCCCCTCCTTTTATTACTCATCCCACGCTCCGCTCTTTCTCTCCTCTCTCGCTCCTCCTTTTACCCGATTGCGCGCTCCCCGGATTATAGTATGGCAGTAGTACAACTGTAATACGACTGCAGTATTACTATAATATGACTGTAGAATGACAGTAATATGACTGCAGTTCGACTAATATGACTACGGTACATTGTAATATGATTGCAGTACAACTGTAATATGACTGTAGTACCACTGTAATATGACTATAGTATGACTATAATATGACTTTAGAACAACTGTACCATGACTGCAGTATGACTTTTTTTTATTCGTTCATGGGATGTGGGCGTCGCTGGCGAGGCCGGCATTTATTGCCCATCCCTAATTGCCCCTTGAGAAGGTGGTGGTGAGCCGCCTTCTTGAACCGCTGCAGTCCGTGTGGTGACGGTTCTCCCACAGTGCTGTTAGGAAGGGAGTTCCAGGATTTTGACCCAGCAACGATGAAGGAACGGCGATATATTTCCAAGTCGGGATGGTGTGTGACTTGGAGGGGAACGTGCAGGTGGTGTTGTTCCCATGTGCCTGCTGCTCTTGTCCTTCTACAACACCAAGTTATAGTCCAACAAATTTATTTTAAATTCCACAAGCTTTCGGAGGCTTCCTCCTTCCTCAGGTTCACCTGAGGAAGGAGGAAGCCTCCGAAAGCTTGTGGAATTTAAAATAAATTTGTTGGACTATAACTTGGTGTTGTAAAATTGTTTACAATTGTCAACCCCAGTCCATCACCGGCATCTCCACATCTTGTCCTTCTAGGTGGTAGAGGTCGCGGGTTTGGGAGGTGCTGTCGAAGAAGCCTTGGCGAGTTGCTGCAGTGGATCCTGTGGATGGTACACACTGCAGCCACTGTGCGCCGGTGGTGAAGGGAGTGAATGTTTAGGGTGGTGGATGGGGTGCCAATCAAGCGGGCTGCTTTGTCCTGGATGGTGTTGATCTTCTTGAGTGTTGTTGGAGCTGCACTCATCCAGGCAAGTGGAGAGTATTCCATCACACTCCTGACTTGTGCCTTGTAGATGGTGGAAAGGCTTTGGGGAGTCAGGAGGTGAGTCACTCGCCACAGAATACCCAGCCTCTGACCTGCTCTTGTAGCCACAGTATTGATGTGGCTGGTCCAGTTCAGTGTTGTATGAGCTGACTGGCTGTGGCTCAGTGGGTAGCACTCTTGCATCTGAGTCACAACAGTTGTGGGTTTGAGTCACAAGGTGGTGGGTTCAAATCCCACTCTAGCAATTTGAGCCCCATAATCTAGGCCTGCAGTACAGAGGGAGAGCTGCACTGTCGAAGGCTGTCTTTTGGATGAGACATGAGACCGAGGCTGTGTTTGTCCTCTCAGGTGGACATAAAAGATCCTAAGTCATTATTCAAAGAAGAGCAGAAGAGTTCTCCCTGGTGTCCTGGGCCAATATTTATCTCTCAACCAACTAAAAATCAGATTATCTGGTCATTTATTTAATTCCTGTTTGTGGGATCTTGCTGTGCACAAATTTGCTGCTGCGTTTCCTACATTACAACAGTGACTACACTTGATAATATTTCATTGGCTGTAAAGCGCTTTGGGACATTCTGAGGTCATGAAAGGCGCTATATAAATGCAAGTCTTTCTTTCACTGAGTACACACCACATTCTTTTTCCAATTTTTAATGTAAGGTGAATCATAGAATGATACGGCAAAGAAGGTCATTCGGCCCATCGTGCCTATGCCAGCTCATTGAAAGACCTGTCCAATTAGTCCCATTCCCCTACCCTTTCCCCATAGCCCTGCAATTCCCCCCGCCCCCCCCAAGTATTTATCCAATTCCCCTTTTGAAAGTTATTATTGAATCTGCTTCCACCGCCCTTTCAGGCAGAGCATTCCAGAACATCACAACTCGCTGTGTAAAAAAAATTCTCCTCATCTCCCCTCTGGTTCTTTTGCCGATCACCTTAAATCTGCGTCCTCTGGTTACCGACACTCCTTATTTACTCTATGAAAAGCCTTCATGATTTTGAACACCTCTATTAAATACCCTCTTAACTTTCTCTGCTCTAAAAGGAGAACAATCCCAGCTAGTCTTCCATCCCTGGAACCATCCTAGTAAATCTCCTCAGCGTTCTCTCCAAGGCCTTGACATCCTTCCTAAAGTGCGGTGCCCAGAATTGGCCACAATACTCCAGTTGGGGCCTAACCAGTGAAGGTTCAAGGCATGAACTGCAGGACACCACTAACGCTGGAGAGGGAAATGGCTCAGTTTTAAAATTCTGTGGCGTGTGGGAGGAAGGAAAGATTAGGGGAGGGGAAAAGGTCCCCAGTTTCTAGGCGCTATGAAAGTTAATCAGAGACAGTGCGATCTCAGCAGAGTGAGGATACAGGAGGAGCAGGAGAGTGTAGGGAGCTTAGAATTTGGCACTTAGAATGGAGTTCAGAGGAGCTCTGACTGCAGTAGGATTGGTAAAATGAGCATAAGAAAGGTTGCAATGGAGAGAGAGAGAGAGAGAGAGAGTAGTTGTAGGATTTGGCGAGAGGAATCACCCAGCAGAGGGAGCCCTTCTCTCTTGTATCCTGTCCAGGAGTGTGAGACAGGCGTTCGATGTGTGACGTTCGATGTGTGACGGGTCAGTGGGACACAGTTCAATGCTGGCCTGTTACCTCTGGAGCCTGTGTTCAAATCCATCTCAGACTGAAAGTCTCCCACATCTCCTGACCAGATGGGTACAATGTGTCATGAGTTTGGGCCGTCTCACCTCTGCATGGGGCCGACAGCACAACACGCTCCCTAATTCTACACTTGGGACATTTTCAGTGTTAGAGGTGCTATATAATTGCAAGTTGGTGCAGATTTCATTGTGGGCACAGTTGAATGCTGCGATTTGCCTCAGCACTCCTGGTTAGGGGAGGAGGGAAATCAGACAGGCTTCCTTCTCCTAATCACTACCTAGATGAAGAATGTGTGTGTGTGTATGTCAGATAGGAACAGGATCAAACTTGGCTATGAATACTGGTTAGGGTGACGACACCTCGAAGGAAGGCAAATCCAGAACGCATCTACGGCACTGTGGGGCGATGGACTGCACAGGAGGGCACACCAAAGTGTAGAAATGGAACTGTTCTCGGGGATTCGATAGTCGGGGGGGTCGACAGGCGTTTCTGCAACCGTCGACGTGAGTCTCGCACGGTGTGTTGCCTCCCTGGTGCCAGGGTAAAGGGCATCATGGAGAGGGTGCAGAACATTCCGCAGGGGAGAGGGGAACAGCCAGACGTCGTGGTCCATGTGGGAAACAATGTCATTGGAAGGAAAAGGGATGAGGTCCTACAGGCAGAGGTTCAGGGGGTAGGGAGGAAGTTAAAAAGCAGGACCTCAAAGTAATCTCTGGATTACTCCCAGTGCAAAGTGCGAGTGAGTATTGGAATAGTAAGACAAGACAGGGTAATGCACGGCTGGAGAAATGGTGCAGGAGGGAGGGCTTCAGATTCCTGGGGCATTGGGAACTGTTCTAGGGCAGGAGGGACCTGTACAAGTTGGACGGGTCACACCTCACCAGAGCTGGGACCAATGTCCTCGCGGGGAGGTCAACTACTGCTGTGGGGGAGGGTTTAAACTAATTTGACAGGAGGATGGGCACCAGGGTGAAACATTAGAGAAGATACAAGATGTAAGAGGTCTGGGAGAGACAAACAGCATTAGAATAAAGAATTAGGGATCAAACGGGGAAATGCGAGACAGACTGAGATATGAGATTGGAGCGCATGTACATAAATGCACGTAGCGGGGTAAATAAGGTTGGTGAGCTCCAGGCTCAAATCGCCACATGGGCTATGATATAATGGCAATAACAGAGACCTGGCCCAAAGAAGGGGAGGATTGGGTACTTAATATTCATGGCTACAAGGTATTCAGGAAAGATAGGGAAGGAAAGAAAGGAGGAGGGTGGCAGTATTGATCAAAGAAACTATTACAGCACTGGAAAGGGATAATATAGTTGAGAGGTCAAAGACAGAATCTATTTGATTAGATTTAAGGAACAGAAGAGGAGCTATTACACTACTGGGCGTATACTATAGGCCACTAAATAGTGAGAAGGAGATCGAGGGGCCAATTTGCAGGTAAATTACAGAAAGATGCAAGAACTATAGAGAAGTGATAATGGGGGACTCAATTGTCCCAATATAGACCGGGATAGTAACAGTGTAAAGGGCAAAGAGGGGAAGGAATTCCTGAAATGTGTTCAAGAAAACTTTCTGGAACAGTGTGTTTCCAGCCCAACCAAGAAGGAATCTGTACTGGATCTGGTTCTGGGGACTGGAGTGGGGCAGGTGGAGCATGTTTCAGTGGGGGAGCATTTGGGGAACAGTGATCACAATATCATTAGGTTTAGAATAGTTAAGGAAAAGAACAAGGAAAAATCAAATGTGAAAATATTCAACTGGAAGAGGGCAAATTTCAATGAGTTGAAAAGGGAACTGGCCCAGGTGGATCAGAAACAAAGATTGGCAGGTAAAACAAGAAAATGAGAAATGGGAGGCCTTCAAGGAAGAGTTGGTTCAGGTACAGACTGACACATTCCCATGAGGGGAAAAGGAAGGGCATTCAAAGCTAAGGCTCCCTGGATGACGAAAGATATAGAGGGTAAGATGAAACAGAAAAAGGAAGCTTTTGATAAATGTCGGGTTCATAATTCAGGAGAGAATCAGGCTGAATACAGAAAGTACAGAGGAGAACTGAAAAAGGAAATAAGAGGGGCAAAGAGAGAGAATGAGAATAGATTGAGAGCAAAAATAAAATTGGACGGACCACCCAGCACCGGACCACAAGACATCGGGCACGACAAAGGCAAACCAAGCCCAGTCGACCCTGCAAAGTCCACCTCACTAACATCTGGGGACTTGTGCCAAAATTGGGAGAGCTGTCCCACAGACTAGTCAAGCAACAGCCTGACATAGCCATACTCACAGAATCATACCTTTCAGCCAATGTCACAGACTCTTCCATCACCATCCCTGGGTATGTCCTGTCCCACCGGCAGGACAGACCCACCAGAGGTGGCGGTACAGTGATATACAGTCAGGAGGGAGTGGCCCTGGGAGTCCTCAACATTGACTCTAGACTCCATGAAATCTCAGGTCAAACATGGCCAAGGAAACCTCCTGCTGATTACCACTTACTGCCCTCCCTCAGCTGATGAATCAGTCCTCCTCCATGTTGAGCACCACTTGGAGGAAGCATTGAGGGCAGCAAGGGCACAAAATGTACTCTGGGTGGGGGACTTCAATGTCCATCACCAAGAGTGGCTCGGTAGCACCACCACTGACCGAGCTGGCCGAGTCCTGAAGGACATAGCTGCTAGACTGGGCCTGCGGCAGGTGGTGAGCGAACCAACACGAGGGAAAAACTTACTTGACCTCGTCCTCACCAATCTACCTGTCGCAAATGCATCTGTCCATGACAGTATTGGTAGGAGTGACCACCGCACAGTCCTTGTGGAGACGAAGTCCCGTCTTCGCACTGAGGACACCATCCAACGTGTCGTGTGGCACTACCACCGTGCTAAATGGGATAGATTCAGAACAGATCTAGCAGCTCAAAACTGAGCATCCATGAGGCACTGTGGGCCATCAGCAGCAGCAGAATTGTATTCCAGCACAATCTGTAACCTCATGGCCCGGCATATTCCTCACTCTACCATTACCAACAAGCCAGGGGATCAACCCTGGTTCAATGAGGAGTGTAGAAGAGCATGCCAGGAGCAGCAGCAGGCGTACCTAAAAATGAGATGCCAACCTGGTGAAGCTACAACACAGGACTACATGCATGCTAAACAGCGGAAGCAACATGCTATAGACAGAGCTAAGCGATTCCTCAACCAATGGATCAGATCAAAGCTCTGCAGTCCTGCCACATCCAGTCGTGAATGGTGGTGGACAATTAAACAACTAACGGGAGGAAGAGGCTCCGTGAACACCCCGTCCTCAATGATGGTGGAGTCCAGCACGTGAGTGCAAACGACAAGGCTGAAGCGTTTGAAACCATCTTCAGCCAGAAGTGCCGAGTGGATGATCCATCTCAGCCTCCTCCTGAGATCCCCACCATCACAGAAGCCAGTCTTCAGCCAATTCGATTCACTCCACGTGATATCAAGAAACGGCTGAGTGCACTGGATACAGCAAAGGCTATGGGCCTCCGACAACATCTTGGCTGTAGTGCTGAAGACTTGTGCTCCAGAACTAGCTGCGCCTCTAGCCAAGCTGTTCCAGTACAGCTACAACACTGGCATCCACCTGACAATGTGGAAAATTGCCCAGGTATGTCCCGTCCACAAAAAACAGGACCAATCCAATCCGGCCAATTACCGCCCCATCAGTCTACTCTCAATCATCAACAAAGTGATGGAAGGTGTCGTCGACAGTGCTATCAAGCGACACTTACTCACCAATAACCTGCTCACCGATGCTCAGTTTGGGTTCCGCCAGGACCACTCGGCTCCAGACCTCATTACAGCCTTGGTCCAAACATGGACAAAAGAGCTGAATTCCAGAGGTGAGGTGAGAGTGACTGCCCTTGACATCAAGGCAGCATTTGACCAAGTGTGACATCAAGGAGCCCTAGTAAAATTGAAGTCAATGGGAATCAGGGGGAAAACTCTCCAGTGGCTGGAGTCATACCGAGCACAAAGGAAGATGGTAGTGGTTGTTGGAGGCCAATCATCTCAGCCCCAGGACATCGCTGCAGGAGTTCCTCAGGGCAGTGTCCTAGGCCCAACCATCTTCAGCTGCTTCATCAATGAGCTTCCCTCCATCATAAGGTCAGAATTGGGGATATTCGCTGATGATTGTACAGTGTTCAGTTCCATTTGCAACCCCTCAGATAATGAAGCAGTCCGTGCCCACATGCAGCAGGACCTGGACAACATCCAGGCTTGGGCTGATAAGTGGCAAGTAACATTCGCACCAGACAAGTGCCAGGCAATGACCATCTCCAACAAGAGAGAGTCTAACCACCTCCCCATGACATTCAACAGCATTACCAAGGCTCCTTTGACAGCACCTCCCAAACCCACGACCTCTACCACCTAGAAGGACAAAGGCAGCAGGCACATGGGAACAACACCACCTGCACGTTCCCCTCCAAGTCACACATCATCCCGACTTGGAAATATATCGGCCGTTCCTTCATCGTCGCTGGGTCAAAATCCTGGAACTCCCTCCCTAACAGCACTGTGGGAGAACCGTCACCACACGGACTGCAGCGGTTCAAGAAGGCGGCTCACCACCACCTTCTCAAGGGCAATTAGGGATGGGCAATAAATGCCGGCCTCGCCAGCGACGCCCACATCCAATGAACGAATTAAAAAAATTAGCGGCTAACATAAAAGGAAATCCAAAAGTCTTTTATAAGACTTGTCACAGTAAAGGAGGAGGTGGTAGAGAAATTGGATACCATAAAATAGATAAAGAGGAGGTACTTAAAAGTTTGGCAGTGCTGAAAGTAGAAAAGTCACCCGGTCCGGATGAGATGCATCCTCGGTCACTGAGGGAAGTAAGGGTGGAAATTACGGAGGCTCTGGCCACAATCTTTCAATCTCCTTAGATACGGGGACGGTGCCGGAGGAGTGGAGATTTGCAAATGTTACACCCCTGCTCAAAAAAGGGGAGAGAGATAAACCCGGCAATTACAGGCCAGGCAGCCTAACGTTGGTGGTGGGGAAACTTTTAGAGACAATAATCTGACCAAAATTAATTGGCACTCGGTTAACAAATGAAAGGCAGCATGGAATTGTTAAAGGCAAATCGTGTTTGACTAACTATTCGCGCCAGACAAGTGCTAGGCAATGACCATCTCCAACAAGAGAGAGTCTAACCACCTCCCCTTTACATTCAACGGCATTACCATTGCCGAATCCCCCACTATCAACATCCTGGAGGTCACCATTGACCAGAAATTTAACTGGACCAGCCACATAAATGCTGTGGCTACAAGAGCAGGTCAGAGGCTGGGTATTCTGTGGCGAGTGACTCACCTCCTGACTCCCCAAAGCCTTTCCACCATCTACAAGGCACAAGTCAGGAGTGTGATGGAATACTCTCCACTTGCCTGGATGAGTGCAGCTCCAACAACACTCAAGAAGCTCGACACACCATCCAGGACAAAGCAGCCTGCTTGATTGGCACCCCATCCACCACCCTGAACATTCACTCCCTTCACCACCGGTGCACAGTGGCTGCAGTGTGTACCATCCACAGGATGCACTGCAGCAACTCGCCAAGGCTTCTTCAACAGCACCTCCCAAACCCGCGACCTCTACCACCTCGAAGGACAAGGGCAGCAGGCACATGGGAACAACACCACCTGCACGTTCCCCTCCAAGTCACACACCATCCCGACTTGGAAATATATCGACGTTCCTTCATCGTCGCTGGGTCAAAATCCTGGAACTCCCTTCCTAACAGCACTGTGGGAGAACCTTCACCACACGGACTGCAGCGGTTCAAGAAGACGGCTCACCACCACCTTCTCAAGGGCAATTAGGGATGGGCAATAAATGCCGGCCTCGCCAACGACGCCCACATCCCATGAACGAATAATAAAAAAAGAAAACTTGATTGGGTTCTTTGATGAAGTAACGGAGAGAGTTGATGAGGGTAGTGCAGTTGATGTTGAATATATGGACTTTCAAAAGGCATTTGATAAAGTACCGCATAATCGACATCTCACAAAGAATTACACAGAATGTAGAGAACAGAAACAGGCAATTCAGCCCAACTGGTCTATGCCAGTGTTTATGCTCCACACGAGCCTCCTCCCTCCCTACTTCATCTCACCCCATCAGCATATCCTTCTATTCCTTTCTCCCTCATGTGTTTATCGAGCTTCCCTTAAATGTATCTGTGCTAATCACCTCAACTACTCCTTGTGGTAGTGAGTTCCACATTCTAACCACTCTCTGGTAAAGAAGTTTCTCCTGAATTCCCTATTGGATTTATTAGTGACTATCTTATATTTATGGGCCCCTAGTTCTGGTCTCCCCCACAAGTGGAAACATCTCCACATCTACCCTATCAAACCTTTCATAATCTTAAAGACCTCTATCAGGTCACCCCTCAGTCTTCTCTTTTCTAGAGAAAAGAGCCCCAGCCTGTTCAATCTTTCCTGATAAGTATAACCTCAGTTCTGGTATCATCCTAGTAAATCTTTTTTGCACCTTTTCCAGTGCCTCTATATCCTTTCTATGGAGACCAGAACTGTTCACAGTATTTCAAGTGTTGTCTAACCAAAGTTCTATACAAGTTTAACATAACTTCTCTGCTTTTCAATTCTAGAAATGAACCCCAGTGCTTGGTTTGCTTTTTTATGGCCTTTTTAACCTGCGTCGCTACTTTTAGTGATTTGTGTATCTGTACCCCAGATCCCTCTGCTCCTCTACCCCATTTAGACTCTTATTATCCAAGCAGTATGTGCCCCTCTTATTCTTCCTACCAAAATGTACAACCTATCACTGATTGAAGATCAGCCATGATCTGATTGAATGGCGGTGCAGGTTCGAAGGGCCGAATGGCCTACTCCTGCTCCTATTTCTTATGTTCTTATCTATATTGACGTTTATTTTCCAATTACATGGCCATTCTGCAAGTTTATTAATGTCTTCTTGCAAAAGGTAGGTGTTGGGATCGGTGGCAGTGGGGGGGAGCTTAGCCAGCGTCGGGATCGGGGTGGGGGAGGGGGCCAGTGTCGGGATCGGAGGGGGGGGGCAGTGTCGGGATCGGGGGGGGGGCCAGTGTCGGGATCGGAGGGGGGGGGCAGTGTCGGGATCGGAGGGGGGGCCAGTGTCGGGATCGGAGGGGGGGGGCAGTGTCGGGATCGGGGGGGGGGGGGCAGTGTCGGGATCGGGGGGGGGGCCAGTGTCGGGATCGGAGGGGGGGGGCAGTGTCGGGATCGGGGGGGGGGCCAGTGTCGGGATCGGAGGGGGGGGGCAGTGTCGGGATCGGAGGGGGGGGGCAGTGTCGGGATCGGAGGCGGGGGGCAGTGTCGGGATCGGAGGCGGGGGGCAGTGTCGGGATCGGAGGGGGGGGGCAGTGTCGGGATCGGGGGGGGGGCCAGTGTCGGGATCGGAGGGGGGGGCAGTGTCGGGATCGGGGGGGGGGGGGCAGTGTCGGGATCGGGGGGGGGGCCAGTGTCGGGATCGGAGGGGGGGGGCAGTGTCGGGATCGGGGGGGGGCCAGTGTCGGGATCGGAGGGGGGGGGCAGTGTCGGGATCGGAGGGGGGGGGCAGTGTCGGGATCGGAGGGGGGGGGCAGTGTCGGGATCGGAGGGGGGGGGCAGTGTCGGGATCGGAGGGTGGGGGCAGTGTCGGGATCGGGGGGGGGGCAGTGTCGGGATCGGAGGGGGGGGGGCAGTGTCGGGATCGGAGTGGGGGGGCCAGTGTCGGGATCGGAGGGGGGGGGCCAGTGTCGGGATCGGAGGGGGGGGGCAGTGTCGGGATCGGGGGGGGGGGGGGGCCAGTGTCGGGATCGGGGGGGGGGGCAGTGTCGGGATCGGAGGGGGGGGGCAGTGTCGGGATCGGAGGGGGGGGGGCCAGTGTCGGGATCGGGGGGGGGCCAGTGTCGGGATCGGGGGGGGGGGGCAGCGTTGGGATCGGGGGGGGGGGGCAGTGTCGGGATCGGGGGGGGGGGGGCAGTGTCGGGATCGGGGGTGGGGGGGCAGCGTTGGGATCGGGGGTGGGGGGGCAGCGTTGGGATCGGGGGGGGGGGGCCAGTGTCGGGATCGGGGGTGGGGGGGCAGCGTTGGGATCGGGGGGGGGGGGCCAGTGTCGGGATCGGGGGGGGGGCCAGTGTCGGGATCGGGGGGGGGGCAGCGTCGGGATCGGGGGGGGGGGGCAGCGTTGGGATCGGGGGGGGGGGGGCCAGTGTCGGGATCGGGGGTGGGTGGGGGTCCACAATGATGGCAAAATAAGGAGGCAACATACTGCTTGGATAATAAGAGTCTGAATGGGGTAGGGGAGCAGAGGGATGTCGGGAGCACTCCTGCTCCTCCTGCCCCACAAGCAATGCAATAAAGGCACTCACCTCATGGATCCAGCCCTTCCTGCCTGCTTTCATCTGATATGAATTAGAAGCAATGGGAAACCCAAACAGGTAAGGTTAAATTTATTTAAGTGTCCAATACACAAACAATGAAGTACCTCAACTATTTCAACGAGGTACATTGCCCCTTTAAGTATTGGCCCGCCGGCTTTGAGTGGGGGCAGGACTTCCTGGTGTCTGTTGTCCACACGCCAATAAATGTGCCTGGGTCAAACCCGGAAGTAGGCGTGTTGGAGTTGGGATGCGGTCCCACTCCAAAAAACTTTATTTTAACTTCCTCCCGCCTCCAACCCACCCATTCTTGGGGGTTAAACTGATATCAGTAATGGTGACCATGAAGCTGTCGGATTGTAGTAAAAAACCCATCTGGTTCACTGATGTCCTTTAGGGGAGGAAACCTGCCGTCCTTACCCGGTCTGGGCCTATATGTGACTCCAGACCCACAGCAATGTGGTTGATTCTTAAACTGTGCTCGGAAGTGGTCTGGCAAGAGGCTCAGTTGTATCGATAGAGATGGGCAATAAATGCCAGCCTTGCCAGCGATGCCCACATCCTGAGAATTAATTTAAAAAATAACCTGCCAACAATCACCATCCGGGCACAGAGAGGTCACATGGATGAGGTATTGAGGGGCTTGGGGCTACCAGTAATAAGAAAGAAACAACTTGCATTTGTATAAGAGGGAAATGAGGAGGAATTTCTTCTCCCAGAGGGTCCTGAATCTTTAGAATTCTTTACCCCAAAAAGCTGTGGAGGCTGTGTCATTGAATACATTCAAGGCTGAGTTAGACAAATTTTTGATCAGCAATGGAGTCAAAGGATATGGGGAAAGGGCGGGAAAGTGGAGTTGAGGTAAAGATCAGATCAGCCATGATCTCATTAAATGGTGGAGCAGGCTCGAGGGGCCGAATGGCCTCCTCCTGCTCCTATCTCTTATGGTCTTATAAAGCGCCTTTCACAACCTCAGGACATCCCAAAGCACTTTACAGCCAATGATGCACTTTTTGAAGTGTAGACACTGTTGTAATGTAGGAAACGCGGCAGCCAATTTGGACATAGCAAGATCCCACAAACAGCAATGTGATAATGGCCAGATAATGTGTTTTTTTAGTGATGTTGGTTGAGGGATAAATATCAGCCAGGACACCGGGGAAGACTCCCCTACTCTTCAAAACAGTGCCTCGGGATCTTTTACATCGACCTGAGAGAGCAGACGGGGTCTTGGTTTAACGTCTCATCCAAAAGACGGCACCTCCGACAGTGCAGCTCTCCCTCAGTACTGGCAATGGGAGTATCAGCCTGGATTTTGTGCTGTGGTACTGTACCCCAGTATAAGTCAGTGACTCGGGGACCCAAGATAGAGTACAGCAGGGGCTGTTCCTGAGCCTTGGAAGCTTGTTCCATGTGCACCCTTATTTACCAGTCCGAAGGCAGCAGAGATTAAAATGACAGCTATATGATTCCAATTGGTATTAAGTTTCTGGGCAGCTGAGGTTTCAGCTGCAGAGTCCCAGGACTGAAGGTCAGTAAAACAGATTTGATCAGCTGCTGAGCAGAGTGTGCGCTAATTATTTTACTAATGGTCAGCATCACACGTCATGTAGAAATAAACAGCTCCTATATTGTGTGCTATTAAAATATATACAGATGTAATACATCCCGCTCATGACTCTGATATCACTGCGGGAGAATGTTGTCTTACTCTGTCCCACAATGTTGCTTCTATTTGCATTACACTCTCTAATTAATGAGGCCCTCAGGGGCTCGTCAGATACATGTCCCTATTGGGCTGTCTGGCTGAGCGTCGGGAATGACAGCAACACGAGAAGCCCCGAGAAGACTCCAGGAAACGAGTGAGGAAATAGCTGAGGCTCTGGTTAATATTTTTAGTCGCTCCAGAGCTGTGGATTTGAGGATGGCAAAGGTTATCCTGACGTTCAGGAAAGGAGCGAGGAATGAACCTGCCAATGTGTTAGCCCAGCTTCTGTGGTGGGGCAAATGCATTGCATGGGTTACACGGGATTACATAGAATTACATCGAATGTACAGCACAGAAACAGGCCATTCGGCCCAACAGGTCTGTGCTGGTGTTTATGCTCTACACGAACCTCCTCCCTCCCTACTTCATCTCACCCTATCAGCATATCCTTCTATTCCTTTCTCCCTCCTGTGTTTATCCAGCTTCCCCTTAAATGCATCTTTGCTAATCACCTCGACTACTCCATGTGGGAGCGAGTTCCACATTCTCGCCACTTACTGGGTAAAGAAGTTTCTCCTGAATTCCCGATTGGATTTATTAGTGACTATCTTATATTTATGACCCCTAGTCCTGGTCTCCCCCACAAGTGGAAATATCTTCTCCACATCTACCCTATCAAACCTTTCATAATTTCTAGAGAAAAGAGCCCCAGCTTGTTCAGTCTTTCCTGATAGATGTATCGATGCTATCATTGCTGACCTATAAAGCACAGAGGCTGTTAGGGATCCTATAATGCACTTAGAAGCATGAATTTCCTGGTATTCTTTGAGAATGTACCTAACTGGGTCGATGAGGGCAGACAGAATTCTCTTCAATTTTAGAAAGGCATTAGATAAAGTTCCCAATGTGAGGCTTTTAAAGAATGTTAAGACACATGGATTTGATGGTGAATTAGCTAGCTGGACTGAAGACCAGTTTGCCAATCGGAAGGAGAAGGTGATAATAAACCACCTTTTAGTAAGCCAACAAGAGAGGAGCCAGTTCTGGGTTTAGTTTTAGGAAATGAAGAGGGGCAGGTGGAAGGAGTATCAGTGGGAGAGCATTTTGGTGGTAATGATCATAATTCAGTTAGTTTTAGCATAGTTATGGAAAAGGACAAAGATAGAACAGGAGTAAAAGTTCTCAATTGGGGAAAGGCCAATTTTACTAAGCTGAGAAGTGATTTCTCAAAAGTGGACTGGAAACAGCTACTTGAAGGTAAATCAGTGTCAGAGCAGTGGGAGGCATTCGAGAGGGGGATAGTGAGGGTTCAGAGTAAACATGTTCCCACAAAGAAAAAGGGTGGGACTGACAAATCTAGAGCCCCCTGGATATCAAGGAGCACACAGGGTAAGATAAGGCAAAAAAGGAAAGCTCATGTCAGACACCGAGAGCTCAATACTGCAGAAAGCCTAGAGGAGTATAGAAAGTGCAGGGGTGAAATTAAAAAGGAAATTAGGAAAGCAAAGAGAGGGCATGAAAAAGTAGTGGCAAGTAAAATTAAGGAAAACTCAAAGATATTTTATAAATACATAAAGAGCAAGAGGATAACTAAGGAAAGAGTAGGGCCTATTAGAGATCAAAAAGGTAACCTATGTGTGGAGGTGGAAGATGTGGGTATGGTTCTTAACGAATACTTTGTGTCTGTCTTCACAGAGGAGGGGGACAATGCAGAGATTGAAGTTAAGGAGGAGGAGTGTGAAATATTGGATGGGCTAAACATAGTGAGAGAGGACGTGTTAAAGGGTTTAGCATCTTTGAAAGTAGATCAATCGACAGGCCTGGATGAAATATATCCCAGGCTGTTAAGAGAGGCAAGGGAGGAAATAGCGGAGGCTCTGACCATCATTTTCCAATCCTCACTGGTTACGGGCGTGGTGCTGGAGGATTGGAGGACTGCTAACATTGTACCTTTGTTTCAAAAGGGAGAAAGGGATAGACCGAGTAATTATAGGCCAGTCAGTCTAACCTCGGTGGTGGGCAAATTATTGGAGTCAATTCTGAGGGACAGCATAAATCGTCATTTAGAAAGGCATGGATTAATCAAGGACAGTCAGAATGGATTTGTTAAGGAAGGTGACTAACTTGATTGAATTTTTTGAGGAGGTAACGAGGAGGGTCGATGAGGGTAACGCGTTTGATGTAGTGCACATGGATTTTAGCAAGGCTTTTGACAAGGTCCCACATGGCAGACTGGTCAAAAAAGTAAAAGCCCATGGGATCCAAGGGAAAGTGGCAAGTTGGATCCAAAATTAGCTCAATGGCAGAAAGCAAAGGGTAATGGTTGACGGGTGTTTTTGCGACTGGAAGGCTGTTTCCAGTGGGGTCCCACAAGGCTCAGTACTAGGTCCCTTGCTTTTGTGGTGTATATTAATGAGTTGGACTTGAATGTGGGAGGCTTGATCAAGAAGTTTGCAGACGATACAAAAATTGTCCGTGTGGTTGATAGTGAGGAGGAAAGCTGTAGACTGCAGGAAGAGGCATTTGGAGAGGCAGGGACTGATTAAGAACAGTCAGCATGGTTTTGTGAGAGGAAAATCATGTCTCACGAATTTGATTGAGTTTTTTGAAGGGGTAACCAAGAAGATAGATGAGGGCTGTGCAGTAGACGTGGTCTACATGGACTTTAGCAAAGCCTTTGACAAGGTACCGCATGGTAGGTTGTTACATAAGGTTAAATCTCACGGGATCCAAGGTGAGGTAGCCAATTGGATACAAAATTGGATTGACGACAGAAGACAGAGGGTGGTTGTAGAGGGTTGTTTTTCAAACTGGAGGCCTGTGACCAGCGGTGTGCCTCAGGGATCGGTGCTGGGTCCACTGTTATTTGTTATTTATATTAATGATTTGGATGAGAATTTAGGAGGCATGGTTAGTAAGTTTGCAGATGACACCAAGATTGGTGGCATTGTGGACAGTGAAGAAGGTTATCTAGGATTGCAACGGGATCTTGATAAATTGGGCCAGTGGGCCGATGAATGGCAGATGGAGTTTAATTTAGATAAATGTGAGATGATGCATTTTGGTAGATCGAATCGGGCCAGGACCTACTCCATTAATGGTAGGGCGTTGGGGAGAGTTATAGAACAAAGAGATCTGGGAGTACAGGTTCATAGCTCCTTGAAAGTGGAGTCACAGGTGGATAGGGTGGTGAAGAAGGCATTCAGCATGCTTGGTTTCATTGGTCAGAACATTGAATACAGGAGTTGGGATGTCTTGTTGAAGTTGTACAAGACATTAGTAAGGCCACACTTGGAATACAGTTCTGGTCACCCTATTATAGAAAGGATATTATTAAACTAGAAAGAGTGCAGAAAAGATTTACCAGGATGCTACCGGGACTTGATGGTTTGACTTATAGGGAGAGGTTGGACAGACTGGGACTTTTTTCCCTGGAGAGTAGGAGGTTTCGGGGTGATCTTATAGAAGTCTATAAAATAATGAGGGGCATAGATAAAGTAGATAGTCAAAATCTTTTCCCAAAGGTAGGGGAGTCTATAACGAGGGGGCATAGATTTAAGGTGAGAGGGGAGAGATACAAAAGGGTCCAGAGGGGCAATTTTTTCACTCAAAGGGTGGTGAGTGTCTGGAACGAGCTGCCAGAGGCAGTAGTAGAGGCGGTTACAATTTTGTCTTTTAAAAAGTATTTGGACAGTTACATGGGTAAGATGGGTATAGAGGGATATGGGCCAAGTGCAGGCAATTGGGACTAGCTGAGTGGTATAAACTGGGCGACATGGACATGTTGGGCCGAAGGGCCTGTTTCCATGTTGTAAACTTCTATGATTCTATGATTCTATTCTATATCAACAGACTGGTCAGGTGGGCAGAAAAGTGGCAAATGGAATTCAATCCAGAGAAGTGTGAGGTAATGCATTTGTGGAGGGCAAACAAGGCAAGGGAATACACAATAAATGGGAGGATACTGAGAGGTGTAGAGGAAGTGAGGGACCTTGGAGTGTCAACAGATCCCTGAAGATAGCAGGACAGGTAGATAAGGTGGTTAAAAAGGCATACGGGATACTTTCCTTTATTAGCCGAGGCATAGAATATAAGAGCAGGGAGGTTATGCTAGAACTGTATAAAACATTGGTTAGGCCACAGCTTGAGTACTGTGTACAGTTCTGGTCACCACATTACAGGAAAGATGTAATTGTACTAGAGAGGGTGCAGAGGAGATTTACGAGGATTTTGCCAGGACTGGAGAATTTTAGCCATGAGGAAAGATTGGATAGGCTGGGGTTGTTCTCTTTGGAACAAAGGAAGCTGAGGGGAGATTTAATTGAGGTGTAGAAAATTATGACAGGACTAGATAGAGTGGATAGCAGAGGGGTCAGTGACCAGGGGGCATTGATTTAAAGTAATTGGTAGAAGGATTAGAGGGGAGCTGAGGAAAATGTTTTCACCCAGAGGGTGGTGGGGGTCTGGAACTCACTTCCTGAGAGGGTGGGAGAGGCAGAAACCCTCAACTCATTTAAAAAGTACTTGAATGTGCACCTGAAGTGCCGTAACCTACAGGGCTACGGACCAAGTGCTGGAAAGTAGGATTAAGCTCGATAGCTCTTTTTCGGCCGGCACAGACACGATGGGCCGAATGGCCTCCTTCTGTACGGTAACTTTCTATGATTCTATGATCAAACATGGGATGCTCTGTCTGGTGGGAAGTGACAAGTGAAGTTCCTCGAGCTCTGTTGTGGGTTTCCTGCTGTTTATACTATTCATGAGGAGGATTTGTTGGTGACACCAAGCTATGCTGTCAGGTGTCGAGTACAAGAGAGATTGATGGCATTCAGAGGGATTTGGAGCAAATAAGTGGATCAACTAAGGAATGACAGATGGACTTTGATCTGGATAAATATGAGGTTTGCATAATGGAAAAGGACACACAGAACTTGTGTACAAAGTGAAGGGGTGTCCCACGAGCACAGAGAAGAAGGGGATTTCGGTCTGGATATTAGGGGAGGTTAGGTCAGTACCCCTCGTGGTCCATCATTGGCTAACCTTGGCCGTCCAAAGCTTTCTTTGGTTGCCTTAGTGAGTTGGGGAGGGATTTCCCGGCGTTCCTCCTGAAATTGGTCACCTGCTTTTTCTTCCCGCTCCCTTCAGGAGTTAGCATTTGGGAAGAGTGGGGCACGAGATTGTATCGTCTGATGGACAGGGTGAGCATCGAGGGGCATAATGGGCTTTTCTCTGCCTCCTTTACATAGGTTCCCGTTACTCGGTCACCAAGAGGTTTCAGTAAGTTATAAAGACTCACATTGGTGAAGAGTGGACAGAAAGGGGACATGATCCAGGTGTTTTATAATGTCGATAGGAATGGGTGATGCACGTGGACTATTTAGTTGGGATTTTAAGCACAGAACTAGGTAACATGAGCTTAAAATTAACTGGGCTCCACTGGCTACTGATCAGAAGAGGTTCCAATTAAGATTTAAAAGAAGCTTTTTTTCACTGAAAGGGAGAAAGTTAAAGGGAATCTCTGAGAGATTTTACAAAATTATGAATAGTTTTGAGAGGGTAAACAGTGAAAGATAGTTTTTACAGGTATTTCAATCAGTAACAAGGGGCACAGACTGAAGATTATCGCAGAGAAACTTAGAAGCGGGAGTAGGCCATTCAGCCCCTCGAGCCTGTTAGGAACATAGTTACATCGAGTCTACAGCACAGAAACAGGCCATTCGGCCCAACAGGTCTATGCCGGTGTTTATGCTCCACGCGAGCCTCCTCCCTCCCTACTTCATCTCACCCTTAGAGCATATCCTTCTATTCCTTTCTCCCTCATGTGTTTATCCAGCTTCCCCTTAAATGCATCGATGCAATTCACCTCAACTACTCCTTGTGGGAGCGAGTTCCACATTCTCACCACTTTTTGGGTAAAGAAGTTTCTCCTGAATTCCCTATTGGATTTATTAGTGACTATCTTATATTTATGGCCCCTAGTCCTGGTCTCCCCCACAAGTGGAAATATCTTCTCCACATCTACCCTATCAAACCCTTTCATAATCTTACAGACCTCTATCAGGTCACCCCTCAGTCTTCTCTTTTCTAGAGAAAAGAGCCCCAGTCTGTTCAGCCTTTTCTGATAAGTATAGGGACAGAAGCAGGCCCAGCCCCTCGAGCATGTTAGGAACATAGGGACAGGAGGTGGCCATTCAGCCCCTCGAGCTTGTTCCGCCATTCAATTAGATAATGGCTGATCTTTTATCCTAACTCCATTTACCCTCCTTGGTTCCATAACCCTTAATACCCTTACTTAACAAAAATCTACCAATCTCAGTTTTGAAATTTTCAATTGACCCCCAGCCTCAACAGCTTTTGGTGGAGAGAGTTCCAGATTTCCACTCCCCTTTGTGTGAAGAAATGCTTCCTGACATCACCCCTGAACGGCCGAGCTCTAATTTTAAGGTTATGCCCCCTTGTTCTGGACTCCCCCCACCAGAGGAAATAGTTTCTCTCCATCTACCCTATCAAATCCTTTAATCATCTTAAACACCTCAATTAGATCACCCCTTAATCTTCTATACTTGAGGGAATACAAGCCTAGTCTATGCAACCTGTCCTCATAATTTAACCCTTTTAGCCCCGGTATCATTTTTGTGAATCTACGCTGCACCCTCTCCAAGGTCAATGTGTCCTTCCTGAGGGGCGGTGCCCAGAACTGAACCCAGTCTCCAGATGTGGTCTGACCAGAGCTCTGTACAGCTGGAACATCACTTCTCCCCCTTTGTATTCCAGCCCCCTCGAGATAAAGGCCAACATTCCACTGGCCTTTTTGATTGCTTTTTGTACCTGTCCACTAGCTTTTAGTGATTTCTCTACCTGGACCCCTAAATCCCTCGACTCCTCCACAGCTCCGGGTCTCTCACCATTAGGAAAAATTCCGATTTGTCTTTCTCTGATTCAAAGTGGATGACCTCACACTTCCCCACAATGAACTCCATCTGCTGTGGTTTTGCCCACTCACTCAGTCTGTCTGTCTGTCCCTTTGTAAACTCCTGCTCCCATCCACACAGCTTACAGTCCCTCCTAACTTAGTGTCATCTGCAAACTTGGACAGCTCTCTATTCCTTCATCCAAGTCATTCCCCTGTGCAGATCCCTGGGGAATTTTGCTTGTCACATCCGGCCAATCAGAGAGCATTCCCTTTACAGGGAGGTCTCCTACCTCCTAATCAATTACCAACCCATATCATAAGATTACCTCTGATTCCATGTGCTCTCATTTTTGCGAACAATCTCTTGTGCGTAACCTTATCAAATGCTTCTGGAAGTCCATAGAGACAACACCCATAGACACTCCCTTATCCACCATGCCAGTGACCTCCTCAAAAATTAAAATAAAAAATTCAGGCATGACCTACCCTTCAACAACTCTTTGATCAACTGATAACTGTCCAACTGCATATTCACTCTGTCTCTAATTAAAGATTGCAGTAACTTCCCCATGATTGACGTTAAATAAGCTTGAACTCGTCCAAAACTTTGCTGCCCATACCCTAACTCGCACCAAGTCCTGTTCACCCATCACCTCTGTGCTCACTGGCCTACATTGGCTCCAGGTCTGGCAACGCCTCGATTTTAAAATTCTCATCCTTGTTTTTGAATCCCTCCATGGCCTCGCCCCCTCCATGTGACCTCCTCCAGCCCTACAACCCTCCGAGATCTCTGTGCTTCACCAATTCTGGCCTCTTGCACATCCCCAATTTTAATCAGTCCACCATTGGCGGCCGTGCCTTCAGCTGCCTAGGCCCTGAGCTCTGGAATTCCCTCCCTAAACCTCTCCTCCTCTCTACCTCCCTCTCCTCCTTTAAGATGCTCCTTAAAACCTCTTTCACCAAGCTTTTGGTCACCTGTCCTAATATCTCCTGATGTGACTCGATGTCAAATTTTGTTTGATAGTCGCTCCTGTGAAGCACCTTGGGACAGTCTACTATGTTAAAGGCGCTATATAAATGCAAGTTGTTGTTGTTGTAGTCATCTGGTTTCTCCTTCCCACCATTCTTAAATAATGGAGTTACATTTATAATTTTCCAATCCATTGTAAAATTATGACAACTGCATCTGCAATTTCCCTAACTATTTATTTTAATACTCTGGGGTGGGAACCATCAGGTCCTGGAGATTTGTCTATCTTAAGTCCCATTATTTTCTCCATTACCATTGTTTTACCTATATCAAATCCACTAAGTTCCCTCCTTGTTCGGTTTGTTCGGTTTCCTTGTACCGCTGGTATTTTATCCTCTTCCTTCACTGTGAAAATAGACATTTAACAAGTCTGCCATTTCCTTATAGTTCATTATTCTCTCGCCTGCATCCATCTGTAATGGGCCCACATTCTCTTTACCATTTCTTTTCTTTTAATATACTAATAAAAGCTTTTGGTGTTAGCCTTAATATCCCTTGCAAGTTTCTGTTCATATTCCCTTTTTGCCCTTTCTAATACCTGCTTCATATCCCTTTGTTGCTTTTTATAGCTCTCCCAGTCCACTGGATTTCCACTTCCCTTGCACGTGTGTAAGCTTTTTCCTTTAGCTTGATATTGTCTCTTAGATCAAGCATAATGAAGGGAGAAGAACATTTTTGACAGCAAGAGTTGATTATTAGAACTTAGGATGCTTTACCACAAGGGGTTACTGAGGCAGAGATTATAAAAAGGGACTGATGAGAATTTGGAAACAAAGAACATAAAAGGATAGGGAAGTAGGCAGGGAAATGGGATTAGATCAGACAGCTTCAGTGAAGAGCTAAAATCAGTACAGGCACGATGGGCTGAATGGTCTGCAGCTGTGCTGTGATTTCAATGACTCCAGGAAATGTTTAACCCGCCAGCGATGGGTGGCTGCGATCGACTCCCTCTATTAACAGTTAATGCTGCGTCAGCTAACAAGTTGGATTAATAAGAAGTTTGTATGAAGAATGAAGACTGAGGTCCTCAAATAGCCTTCAGTTCCTGTCGCGGCGCCAAAAAGCTGTCATCAATCAAAAACAACTGGCAGTGATGAAGGTGTAAAGTTACGTAAATATTGTTCACATTGGGATGATAACCGCACGCTATTTCATCATGATCTTGGCTGAAGGGAAGAGCTGGAGCCTGAACACGTTTATGGGCAGTGGACTTCAGGCCGTCTCAATCCAGTCCGCCATTGGGCTGGGCCCACTGCAGATCAGTCTGAATCTTGCATCAAATTGTCAATCTTGGCCAATGGTCTACAGGAGAGAATGAGGTGCTAATATGAAATTGCCACACTGGATGCAGTAGGGGGCTCTCTTACAAGGAAAAGGTTATACAATATTGTTAGCACAGCGCAGAGGGAGCATTACTCTGTATCTAACCCGTGCTGTACCTGACCCTGGGAGTGTTTGATGGGACAGTGTAGAGGGAGCTTTACTCTGTATCTAACCCATGCTGTACCTGCCCTGGGCGTGTTTGATGGGACAGTGTAGAGGGAGCTTTACTCTGTATCTAACCCGTGCTGTACCTGCCCTGGGAGTGTTTGATGGGACAGTGTAGAGGGAGCTTTACTCTGTATCTAACCCGTGCTGTACCTGCCCTGGGAGTGTTTGATGGGACAGTGTAGAGGGAGCTTTACTCTGTATCTAACCCGTGCTGTACCTGCCCTGGGAGTGTTTGATGGGACAGTGTAGAGGGAGCTTTACTCTGTATCTAACCCGTGCTGTACCTGCCCTGGGAGTGTTTGATGGGACAGTGTAGAGGGAGCTTTACTCTGTATCTAACCCGTGCTGTACCTGCCCTGGGAGTGTTTGATGGGACAGTGTAGAGGGAGCTTTACTCTGTATCTAACCCGTGCTGTACCTGCCCTGGGAGTGTTTGATGGGACAGTGTAGAGGGAGCTTTACTCTGTATCTAACCCGTGCTGTACCTGCCCTGGGCGTGTTTGATTGGACAGTGTAGAGGGAGCTTTACTCTGTATCTAACCCGTGCTGTACCTGACCCTGGGAGTGTTGATGGGACAGTGTAGAGGGAGCTTTACTCTGTATCTAACCCGTGCTGTACCTGCCCTGGGAGTGTTTGATGGGACAGTGTAGAGGGAGCTTTACTCTGTATCTAACCCGTGCTGTACCTGCCCTGGGAGTGTTTGATGGGACAGTGTAGAGGGAGCTTTACTCTGTATCTAACCTGTGGTGTACCTGCCCTGGGAGTGTTTGATGGGACAGTGTAGAGGGAGATTTACTCTGTATCTAACCTGTGCTGTACCTGACCCTGGGAGTGTTTGAGGGGACAGTGTAGAGGGAGCTTTACTCTGTATCTAACCCGTGCTGTACTTGCCCTGGGAGTGTTTGATTGGACAGTGTAGAGGGAGCTTTACTCTGTACCTAAGCTGTGCTGTACCTGCCCTGGGAGTGTTTGATGGGACAGTGTAGAAGGAGCTTCACTCTGTATCTAACCCATGCTGTACCTGCTCTTGATTTGTTTGATGGGATAGTGTAAGGGGAGCTTTACTCTGTATCTAATCTGTATTGTACCAGCCCTGGGATTGTTTGATGGGTGAATGCAGAGGGAGCTGTACACTGTACCTATCCTATGCTGTACCTACCCTGTGTGTGTTTGATGGGACAGTGTGGAGGGAGCTTTACTATGTATCTAACCCGTGCTGTACCTGCCCTGGGAGTGTTTGATGGGACAGTGTAGAGGGAGCTTTACTCTGTATCTAACCCGTGCTGTACCTGCCCTGGGAGTGTTTGATGGGACAGTGTAGAGGGAGCTTTACTCTGTATCTAACCCGTGCTGTACCTGCCCTGGGAGTGTTTGATGGGACAGTGTAGAGGGAGGTTTACTCTGTATCTAACCCGTGCTGTACCTGCCCTGGGAGTGTTTGATGGGACAGTGTAGAGGGAGCTTTACTCTGTATCTAACCCGTGCTGTACCTGTCCTGGGAGTGTTTGATGGGACAGTGTAGAGGGAGCTTTACTCTGTATCTAACCCGTGCTGTACCTGTCCTGGGAGTGTTTGATGATTATCTGCAGGGAAGGAAACCTGCCGTCCTTACCCGGTCTGGCTCATATGTGACTCCAGAGCCACAGCAATGTGGTTGATTCTTAATTGCCCTCTGAAATGACCCAGCAAGCCACTCAGTTGCACAATCCCGTTACAAAAAGTCATAAAAAGAATAAAACCGGACAGACCACCCGGCATCGGATGACCAGGCACAGGGCATGGCAAAGGCAAACCAAGCCCAGTCGACCCTGCAAAGTCCTCCTCACTAACATCTGGGGACTTGTGTCAAAATTGGGAGAGCTGTCCCACAGACTGGTCAAGCAACAGCCTGACAGAGCCACACTCAAAGAATCATACCTTTCAGCCAACGTCCCAGACTCTTCCATTACCATCACTGGGTATGTCCTGTCCCAGGACAGAGATGGCGGCACTGTGGTATACAATTGGGAGGGAGTGGCCCTGGGAGTCCTCAACATTGACTCCGGACCCCATGAAATCTCATGGCATCAGGTCAAACCTCATGGGCAAGGAAACCTCCTGCTGATTACCACCTACCGTCCTCCCTCAGCTGATGAATCAGCCCTCCTCCATGTTGAGCACCACTTGGAGGAAGCACTGAGGGTAGCAAGGGCACAGAATGTACTCTGGGTGGGGGACTTCAATGTGCATCACCGAGAGTGACTCAGTAGCACCACTACTGACCGAGCTGGCCGAGACCAGAAGGACATAGCTGCCAGACTGTGCCTGCGGCAGGTGGTGAGCGAACCAACTCAAGGTGACGATCCGGATTCTTTCCCCTCAGTCTGGTTCAGTAAAAACTGAAGTTGAGTACATTTTAAAGTTCATCACAACTTTAATAGCAGGGTTCTTAGTCTGCAGCATTGATTTGGACTCCTGATAGAGTCCCTCTATGCTGGCAGAGCAAGAACAAGAACAAGAAACATACAGAAATCCACACGTTTTTACACAAATCAATAGGGTTGGAACATACTTAACGAGGGTCAACACCAATCATAAGCCGGGCATAGGTTGCCATGCGGGGTTACATTATTTCCGGCCAATCATAGATTGTCCATGTGCTGATCATGTTGCTGTTAGACATCAAAGGGGATACTTCCTCACCTTCCAACTTGGAATGTTCTTCCCTGTTCCTTCTGTTCCTTATCTCCCAACCTGGAATGTCTTTCAACTTTGGCTAAGCTCGTTACCTATATTGATCTGCCATAAACATGGAGACATTCAGACCAGTCCTTGAATCACATCAAAGACTCTACATTGCTAAGACCATGCAAACCTGCTGACTACGCAAACATATGGCCCAGCAGGAGGCCAGGCCACCTGTACCAATCTCAGTTACTAACTAATTAACCCTTTCTAACCATTTTGCATTCTGCTTCTTTGCCACGTAGGCATTTTAATATTTTACCAAAAACTGACCACGTAGGGATTCTCAAAGGGAAAAACCTACTTGACGTCGTCCTCACCATTCTACCTGTCGCAGATGCATCTGTCCATGACAGTATTGGTAGGAGTGACCACCGCACAGTCTCTGTGGAGACGAAGTCCCGTCTTCACACTGAGGAGTATTGTGCGCAGTTCTGGTCACCACATTACAGGAAGGATGTAATTGCTCTGGAGAGAATGCAGAGAAGATTTACAAGAATGTTGCCAGGGCTTGAAAATTGCAGCTACGAGGAGAGATTGGATAGGCTGGTTTTGTTTTTCTTGGAGCAGAGGAGGCTGAGGGGTGACTTGATTGAGGTGTACAAAATTATGAGGGGCCCAGATAGAGTAGACAGGAAGTACCTGTTTCCCCTAACGGAGAGTTCAAGAACTAGAGGACATAGATTTAAGCTGATTGGCGGAAGGATTAGAGGGGACATGAGGAAAAACTTTTTTACCCAGAGGGTGGTGGGTGTATGGAATTCGCTGCCCGAATTGGTGGTAGAGGCAGGGACCCCCAACTCTTTTAAAAAGTACCTGGACCTGCATCTAAAGTGCTGTAAGCTGCAGGGCTACAGACCGGGTGCTGGAAGGTGGGATTAGAATGGGCACCTGGTTGTTCTTCAAGCCGGAGCGGACACGATGGGCCGAATGGCCCCCTTCTGAGCTGTATCTTTTCTATGGTTCTATCGTTCTAGGACACCATCCAACATGTTGTGTGGCACTACCACTGTGCTAAATGGGATAGATTCAGAACAGATCTAGCAGCTCAAAACTGGGCATCCATGAGGCACTGTGGGCCATCAGCAGCAGCAGAATTGTATTCCAGCACAATCTGTAACCTCATGGCCCGGCATATTCCTCACTCTACCATTACCAACAAGCCAGGGGATCAACCCTGGTTCAATGAGGAGTGTAGAAGAGCATGCCAGGAGCAGCACCAGGCGTACCTAAAAATGAGGTGCCAACCTGGTGAAGCTATAACTCAGGACTACATGCATGCTAAACAGCGGAAGCAACATGCTATAGACAGAGCTAAGCGATTCCACAACCAACGGATCAGATCAAAGCTCTGCAGTCCTGCCACATCCAGTCGTGAATGGTGGTGGACAATTAAACAATTAACGGGAGGAGGAGGCTCTGTAAACATCCCCATCTTCAATGATGGCGGAGTCCAGCACGTGAGTGCAAAAGACAAGGCTGAAGCGTTTGAAACAATCTTCAGCCAGAAGTGCCGAGTGGATGATCCATCTCAGCCTCCTCCCGATATCCCCACCATCACAGAAGCCAGTCTTCAGCCAATTCGATTCACTCCACGTGATATCAAGAAATGGCTGAGTGCACTGGATACAGCAAAGGCTATGGACCCCGACAACATCCCAGCTGTAGTGCTGAAGACTTGTGCTCCAGAACGAGCTGCGCCTCTAGCTAAGCTGTTCCAGTACAGCTACAACACTGGCATCTACCCAACAATGTGGAAAATTGCCCAGGTATGTCCTGTCCACAAAAAGCAGGACAAATCCAATCCGGCCAATTACCGCCCCATCAGTCTACTCTCAATCATCAGCAAAGTGATGGAAGGTGTCGTCGACAGTGCTATCAAGCGGCACTTACTCACCAATAACCTGCTCACCGATGCTCAGTTTGGGTTCCGTCAGGACCACTCGGCTCCAGACCTCATTACAGCCTTGGTCCAAACATGGACAAAAGAGCTGAATTCCAGAGGTGAGGTGAGAGTGACTGCCCTTGACATCAAGGCAGCATTTGACCGAGTGTGGCACCAAGGAGCCTTAGTAAAATTGAAGTCAATGAGAATCAGGGGGAAAACTCTCCAGTGGCTGGAGTCATACCAAGCACAAAGGAAGATGGTAGTGGTTGTTGGAGGCCAATCATCTCAGCCCCAGGGCATCGCTGCAGGAGTTCCTCAGGGCAGTGTCCTAGGCCCAACCATCTTCAGCTGCTTCATCAATGACCTTCCCTCCACCATAAGGTCAGGAGTGAGGATGTTCGCTGATGATTGAACAGTGTTCAGTTCCATTCGCAACCCCTCAGATAATGAAGCAGTCCGAGCCCGCATGCAGCAAGACCTGGACAACATCCAGGCTTGGGCTGATAAGTGGTAAGTAATATTCGGGCCTCACAAGTGCCAGACAATGACCATCTCAAACAAGAGAGTCTAACCACCTCCCCTTGATATTCAACAGCATTACCATCGCCGAATCCCCCACCATCAACGTCCTGGGAGTCACCATTGACCAGAAACTTAACGGGACCAGCCACATAAATACTGTGGCTACAAGAGCAGGTCAGAGGCTGGTTATTCTGCAGCCAGTGACTCACCTCCTGACTCCCCAAAGCCTTTCCAGATCTGCAAGCCACAAGTCAGGAGTGTGATGGAATACTGTCCACTTGCTTGGATGAGTGCAGCTCCAACAACACTCAAGAATCTCGACATCATCCAGGTCAAAGCAGCCCGCTTGATTGGCACCCCATCCACCACCCTAAACATTCACTCCCTTCACCACCGGCGCACTGTGGCTGCAGTGTGTACCATCCACAGGATCACTGCAGCAACTCGCCAAGGCTTCTTCAACAGCACCTCCCAAACCCGCGACCTCTACCACCTAGAAGGACAAGAGCAGCAGGCACATGGGAACAATACCACCTGCACGTTCCCCTCCAAGTCACACACCATCCCGACTTGGAAATATATCGCCGTTCCTTCATCGTCGCTGGGTCAAAATCCTGGAACTCCCTCCCTAACAGCACTGTGGGAGAACCGTCACCACACGGACTGCAGCGGTTCAAGAAGGCGGCTCACCACCACCTTCTCAAGGGCAATTAGGGATGGGCAATAAATCCAAAGCAAAATACTGCGGATGCTGGAAATCTGAAATAAAAACAGAAAATGCTGGAGAAGCTCAGCAAGTGAGGCAGCATCTGTGGAGAAAGAAACAGAGTTAACGTTTCAGGTCAAAGACCTTTGGTCAGAACTGCCCAGTTCTCCAGCATTTTTCGTTTTATGACGGGCAATAAATGCTGGCCTTGAATCCCATGAATGAATAAAAAAAAAACAAACGCAGATTGGGCGATCGTTTTGCTGAACACTTCTGCTCAGTCCGCAAGCGTGACCCTGACCTGCAGGTTGTTTGCCATTTCAATTCCCTGGCCCACTCCGACCTCTCTGTCCTCGGCCTCTTACACTGTTCCAATGAAGCTCGACAGAAGCTTGAGGAACAGCAGCTCATCTGTCGATTAGGCACTTCACAACCTTCCGGACTCAACACTGATTTCAATAACTTTACATCATAACCACTGCTCCCATTTTTTTCGGACAGCAGGTGCTGGTAATGGTTCTGCTGCTGCCATTTACTCCAGCTCCTCTAGACCCATCTTTTGTTTCTTAACCTGTCCCATTCCCACCCTCCTTGCCTTGCACCATCATCCCTTTTGTTATTTAATCAGTCGTACCTTCCACCCTATCACAGACCTTCCCTTTTGTTCTTTCCTTCCCTCTCCTCCCCTCCCCTCCCCTTCCCCTGACTCTGTACTTGCTCAAAAACTGTTTCATCTTCAACATCTTCCAGTTCTGACGAAAGGTCTTTGACCTGAAACGTTAATTCTGTTTCTTTCTCCGCAGATGCTGCCTGACTTGCTGATTATTTCCATCATTTTCTGCTTTTATTTCAGATTTCCAGCATCTGCAGTATTTTGCTTTTGATTAGAGCAGAAGGACAGGTATGGGTGTGTGGCCCAAATTAACATTCTTTATACAAACGCCACATAAGGAACAAATTGAATGAAATACAGGTGCAAATTCAACTTGGAGGGTGCGACATGGTATCCAGTAGTGAGACATGGTGAGGACTGGGAACTGAGTATACTCGATTATAAGGTCTACAGGAAGGGTAGGGAAACTGGCAGAGGCGGAGGAGGAGCCTTAGTGATTAAGAAATTACTTCAATGATAAGAGAGAATATAAAGAGAGGTAAACAGGCAGTGGAGACTTTATGGGTGGAATTAAGAAATAGAAAAGGATTTAGGACTTAGGGAGTTGTGTGGGGGCTCCCTGGTAGCAGCTGTGAAGTGGCAGAATGTCTAAATGCAGAGATTAGACAAGCATGCACATAGAAACATAGAAAATTTACGGCACAGAAGGAGGCCATTCAGCCCATCGTGTCTGTGCCAGTTGAAATAGAGCTACCCAGTCTAATCCCACTTTCCAGCACTTGGTCCATAACTTTGTAGGTTATGTAGCAAAGGCAGAGTGGTTCTAATCGGGGATTTTAACTTTCATATAGATTGGGATAAGCAGACCAGCTCGTGTCAGAAAGGTAATGAATTTCCTGAGTGTGTTCAGGACAGCTTTCTGCAACAATATGTCCTAGAACTAACAAGGGAGCATATTGGATTTAATAATGAGCAATGAGGCAGATTTAGTTAACAGCCTAATGGTGCATGAACATTTATCGAATAGCGATTATAGTATGATCGAGTTCAACGTTGTGTTTGAAAGGGAGAAACCCGTATCAGCTGCTAAGATTCTAAATTTAGGTAAGACCGACTTCAACAGGATGAGACAGAGACTGTCCACACTAAACTGGGCAAATCTGTTAATGGGTAAAACGACAGAAGATCAGAGGGAGGTGTTCAAAAAAGAATTTAACGTGATACAGAACCAGTTTATACCCCTAAGGGGCAAGAGCTCAACTTGCCAAAAAAAACAGCCATGGAGGACAAAAGAGGTAAGGGACAACATAAAACTAAAAGAAAAAAATCCAAAAATGCAAAAAATAGCACAGATCCTGGCGACCGGGAGAGATACAAAGAACAGCAAAGGATGACAAAACAGATAGTAAGAACTACAAAAAGGGAGTATGAAAAGAAACTTGCAAGGGATATCAAAATCAACACAAAAATTTTTCCTAATTATATTAGGAAAAAGAGAGTGGTCAAGAGCATTGTGGGCCCCTTAAAAACTGATAATGGGTGATATTGTAAATGAAAAGGAAATGGTGGACGTGTTGAATAATTACTTTGCATTAGTATTTACAGTAGAGGAAGAGGATAGCATGCCGGACACCCCAAGCAAACTAATTTTGAATCAGGAACGGGGACTCACCAAAATTAACATAAGCAAATTAACAATAATGAGGAAAATAATGGCACTAAAGAGTGACAAATCCCCAGGACCAGATAGTTTCTATCCCAGGGATTTAAAGGAGGGAGGTGAGCACATTGCAGATACCCGAACTATAATCTTTCAAAGTTCTCTTGATTCAGGACCTGTTACTTTAGATTGGAAAATTGCATGTCACTCTGCTATTTAAGAAAGGTGAGAGGGGAAACCAGGGAATTATAGACCAGTTAGCCTAACATCTGTTGTCGGGAAATTACTAGAGTCTTTAATTAAGGATAGAGTGATTGAACACATTGAAAATTTTCAGCTGATCAGAGCGAGCCAGCATGGATTTGTAAAGGGATTTGTGAACCTGATTGAATTTTTTGAAGAGGTGACTAAAGTAGTGGACAGGGGAATGTCTATGGATGTTATTTATATGGACTTCCACAAGGCATTCAATAAAGTCCCTCATAAGAGATTGTTAGCTAAAGTTAAAGCCCATGGAATTGAGGACAAATTATTGACCTGGTTAGGGAATTGGCTGAGCAGCAGGAGACAGAGAGTAGGGATAATGGGCAGGTACTCAAATTGGCAGGATGTGACTAGTGGTGTCCCATGGGGATCTGTGTTGGGGCCTCAACTATTCACTGTATTTATTAACAACTTAGATGACGGGATAGAGAGCCACATATCCAAGTTTGCCGATGACATAAAGATAGGCAGCATTGTAAGCAGTGTAGATGGAAGCATAAAATTACAGAGAGATATTAATAGATTAAGAGAATGGGCAAAACTATGGAAAATGGATTTCAATATAGGCAAATGTGAGGTCATCCACTTTGGACCTAAAAGGATAGATCAGAGTACTTTCTAAATGGTGAAAAGCTCGAAACAGTGAAGGTCCAAAGAGACTGAGGCGTCCATGTACATAGATCATTAAAATGTCATGGACAGGCACAGAAAATAATCGAAAAGACTAATGGAATGCTGGCCTTTATATCTAGAGGATGAGATACAAGGGGGTAGAAGTTATGCTACAGCTATACAAAGCCCTGGTTAGACCACACCTGGAGTACTGTGTTCATTTCTGGGCACTGCACCTTAGGAAGGACATATTGGCCCTGGAGGGAGTGCAGGGGACTCCAGGGATTAAATTACGAGGCGAGATTACACAAACTAGGGTTGTATTCTCTGGAATTTAGAAGATTAAGGGGTGATTTAATCGAAGTTTTCAAGATATTAAGGGGAACTGGTAGGGTAGAATCATAGAAAATTTACGGCACAGAAGGAGGCCATTCGGCCCATCGTGTCCGCGCTGGCTGAGAAACGAGCCACCCAGCCTAATCCCACTTTCCCGCACTTGGTCCATAGCCCTGCAGGTCACGGCTCTTCAGGTGCACATCCAGGTACTTTTTAAATGAGTTGAGGGTTTCTGCCTCTCCCACCCTCTCAGGCAGTGAGGTCCAGATACCCATGGATGAAAATATTTTTCCTCATTTCCCCTCTAATCCTTCTACCAATTACTTTAAATCTATGCCCCCTGGTTATTGACCCTTCTGCTAAGGGAAATAGGTCCTTCCTATCCACTCTATCTAGGCCCCTCATAATTTTATACACCTGAATCAAATCACCCCTCAGCCTCCTCTGTTCCAAAGAAAACAACCCCAGCCTGTCCAATCTTGCCTCATAGCTAAAATTCTCCAGTCCTGGCAACATCCTCGTAAATCTCCATAGCACCCTCTCTAGTGCAATTACATCCTTCCTGTAATGTGGTGACCAGAACTTTGTGCAGTACTCAAGCTGTGGCCTAACTAGTGTTTTATACAGTTCCAGCATAACCTCCCTGCTTTTATATTCTATGCCTCGGCTAATAAAGGAAAGCATTCCTTTATTTCCAGACTCTTCCATCACCATCCCTGGGTATGTCCTGTCCCACCGGCAGGACAGACCCACCAGAGGTGGCGGTACAGTGATATACAGTCAGGAGGGAGTGGCCCTGGGAGTCCTCAACATTGACTCTGGACCCCATGAAATCTCATGGCATCAGGTCAAACATGGGCAAGGAAACCTCCTGCTGATTACCACCTACCGTCCTCCCTCAGCTGATGAATCAGTCCTCCTCCATGTTGAGCATCACTTGGAGGAAGCACTGAGGGTAGCAAGGGCACAGAATGTACTCTGGGTGAGGGACTTCAATGTCCATCAACAAGAATGGCTCGGTAGCACCACTACTGACCGAGCTGGCCGAGTCCTGAAGGACATAGCTGCCAGACTGGGCCTGCGGCAGGTGGTGAGCAAACCAACACGAAGGAAAAATCGACTTCACCTCATCCTCACCAATCTTCCTGTCGCAGATGCATCTGTCCATGACAGTATTGGTAGGAGTGACCACCTCACAGTCCTCGTGGAGATGAAGTCCTGTCTTCGCACTGAGGACACCATCCAACGTGTTGTGTGGCACTACCATCGTGCTAAATGGGATAGATTCAGAACAGATCTAGCAGCTCAAAACTGGGCATCCATGAGGCACTGTGGGCCATCAGCAGCAGCAAAATTGTGTTCCAGCACAATCTGTAACCTCATGGCCCGGCATATTCCTCACTCTACCATTACCAACAAGCCAGGGGATCAACCCTGGTTCAATGAGGAGTGTAGAAGAGCATGCCAGGAGCAGCACCAGGCGTACCTAAAAATGAGGTGCCAACTTGGTGAAGCTACAACTCAAGACTACATGCATGCTAAATAGCAGAAGCAACATGCTGTAGACAGAGCTAAGCAATTCCACAACCAATGGATCAGATCAAAGCTCTGCAGTCCTGCCACATCCAGTCGTGAATGGTGGTGGACAATTAAACAACTAACGGGAGGAGGAGGCTCTGTAAACATCCCCATTCTCAATGATGGCAGAGTCCAGCACGTGAGTGCAAAAGACAAGGCTGAAGCGTTTGAAACCATCTTCAGCCAGAAGTGCTGAGTGGATGATCCATCTCAGCCTCCTCCCGATATCCCCACCTTCACAGAAGCCAGTCTTCAGCCAATTCGATTCACTCCACGTGATATCAAGAAATGGCTGAGTGCACTGGATGCAGCAAAGGCTATGGGCCCCGACAACATCCCGGCTGTAGTGCTGAAGACTTGTGCTCCAGAACTAGCCGCGCCTCTAGCCAAGCTGTTCCAGTACAGCTACAACACTGGCATCAACCCGACAATGTGGAAAATTGCCCAGGTATGTCCTGTCCACAAAAAGCAGGACAAATCCAATCCGGCCAA
This sequence comes from Heptranchias perlo, assembly GCF_035084215.1. Lineage (NCBI taxonomy): Eukaryota > Metazoa > Chordata > Chondrichthyes > Hexanchiformes > Hexanchidae > Heptranchias > Heptranchias perlo. The sequence goes on along the minus strand of NC_090325.1, from coordinate 2,802,858 downwards.
TTACAACCCCATCAGTCTGCTCTAAATCATCAGCAAAGTGATGGAAGGTGTTGTCGACAGTGCTATCAAGCGGCACTTACTCACCAATAACCTGCTCACCAATGCTCAGTTTGGGTTCCGCCAGGACCACTCGGCTCCCGACCTCATTACAGCCTTGGTCCAAACATGGACAAATGAGCTGAATTCCAGAGGTGAGGTGAGTGTGATGGAATACTCTCCACTTGCTTGGATGAGTGCAGCTCCAACAACACTCAAGAATCTCGACACCATCCAGGACAAAGCAGCCCGCTTGATTGGCACCCCATCCACCACCCTAAACATTCACTCCCTTCACCACCGGCGCACTGTGGCTGCAGTGTGTACCATCCACAGGATGCACTGCAGCAACTCGCCAAGGCTTCTTCGACAGCACCTCCCAAACCCGCGACCTCTACCACCTAGAAGGACAAGGGCAGCAGGTACATGGGAACAACATCACCTGCACGTTCCCCTCCAAGTCACACACCATCCCGACTTGGAAATATATCGGCCGTTCCTTCATCGTCGCTGGGTCAAAATCCTGGAACTCCCTTCCTAACAGCACTGTGGGAGAACCTTCACCACACGGACTGCAGCGGTTCAAGAAGGCGGCTCACCACCACCTTCTCAAGGGGCAATTAGGGATGGGCAATAAATGCCGGCCTCGCCAGCGACGCCCACGTCCCATGAACGAATAAAAAAAAACTCCATTTGCCTTCTTAACCACCTTATCAACCTGTCCGGCTACGTTCAGGGATCTGTGGACATGCACTTCAAGGTCCCTCACTTCCTCTGCACCTCTCAGTATCCTCCCATTTATTGTGTATTCCCTTGCCTTGTTTGCTCTCCCCAAATGTATTACCTCACAGTTCTCGGGATTGAACTCCATTTGCCACTTTTCTGCCCATCTGACCAGATTGCTATCTTCCTGCAGTCCAGGTAGATAGAGAGAAACTATTTCCGCTGGTTGGGGAGTCTAGGACTAGGAGACAGAGCCTAAAAATTAGAGCCAGGACTTTCTGGAGTGAAGTTCGGAAACACTTCTACACATAACGGGTGGTAGAAGTTTGGAACTGTCTTCCGCAAATGGCAGTTGATGCTCGCTCAATTGTTCATTTTAAATCTGAGATTGATAAATTTTTGTTAACCAATGGTATTAAGGGATATGGGGCTGAGGAGAGTCAAAGTTCAGCCATGTTCTCATTGAACGGCGGAACAGGCTCGAGGAGCTAAATGACCAACTCCTGTTCCTATGATGGGACAGTGTAGAGGGAGCTTTACTCTGTATCTAACCCGTGCTGTACCTGACCCTGGGAGTGTTTGATGGGACAGTGTGGAGGGAGCTTTACTCTGTATCAAACCCGTGCTGTACCTGACCCTGGGAGTGTTTGATGGGACAGTGTAGAGGGAGCTTTACTCTGTATCTAACCCGTGCTGTACCTGCCCCGGGAGTGTTTGATGGGACAGTGTAGAGGGAGCTTTACTCTGTATCTAACCCGTGCTGTACCTGCCCTGGGAGTGTTTGATGGGACAGTGTAGAGGGAGCTTTACTCTGTATCTAACCCGTGCTGTACCTGCCCTGGGAGTGTTTGATGGGACAGTGTAGAGGGAGCTTTACTCTGTATCTAACCCGTGCTGTACCTGCCCTGGGAGTGTTTGATGGGACAGTGTAGAGGGAGCTTTACTCTGTATCTAACCCGTGCTGTACCTGCCCTGGGAGTGTTTGAGGGGACAGCACTGTGTTCCCTTCACGGTTCAGTGTTGCATTTCTGACTCAGACAACATCAGCAAATAAAATGTGTGACTGGAAGTGGGGAGCCCTCGAGACGTGATAATCCCCAGCTGATTTATGGCTAACTCTTGGAGCCTGCTCTTGAGAACGCATTAAGCGTGGAGTGGCTATTAATCTGCCGAGGCCTTACACGGGCAAAAAGGCTCTACCTACAGTTAAAAATAATCAGCCGTAATTTTAGCTTGTGATCGAGAGGATTTATTCAGTGAGGGGTCAGGAGGCAGCTGTCACTGTAGCAGGAATGGGCCTTCCTGGGACCTATTTCAAAATCTGACAAGAGGTAGATTGAGTAAAAAGCGAATGTGTGAACTCTCGTTGTTGATAGGCTGGAAGCAGGATAAAGGGGCCCCTGTTCCTTTATTCGGTCTGTCCTTCCTCCCCGCAGGTGTTAACGCTTCAAAGACCAACATCGTTCCTCAGGTCTGGTGGTCATCTTCGGGTGTCGGCCTAGACACTGGGCGCCAGTAGGCTATTCAACACTGCAAGGCATTACAACCGAGCCTGCTGCTTTTGCCACCCATCGTCCGCACACTCGCGCTTGCCAGTAACGTTGAGGGGGGGGGTCACTGGATGGGGACCCAGGAGTCGGAATCCCGGAACCTGGGTTCAGGGGTCCTGAGACACAAGCAGTCCCAGCTGGGATCAGTTCACTCAGCATAGGCCAGGGTGCCTGGCCCTTCTGGTCTGTTTAGAACAGGAAAGAAAGAGAGAAAGAGAGAGAGAATGAAAGAAAGAACGAAAGAAAGAAAGACTTTCATTTAAACAGCACCTTTCACGTCCCAAAGCACTTTACAGACAATGAAGTATTTTTTGAAGTGTAGTCACTGTTGTAATGTAGGAAATGTGGCAGCCAATTTACGCACAGCAAGATCCCACAAACAGCAACGTGATAATGAACAGAAAATCTGTTTTTGAGATGTTGGTTGAGGGATAAATATTGGCCAGGACAACGGGGAGAACCTTTCTTCCAAACATTGGCCGTGGGATGTTTTACATCCACCTGAGGGGGCAGATCGGGCCTTGGTTTAATGTCTCATCCAAAAGACAGCACCTCCGACAGTACTGCACCATGAGTGTCAGCTGAAGATTATAGGCCTCAAGTACGGTAGCATAGGGTACGAGACTAATAATCCAGAGGCCTGGACTAGAAATCCGGAGTCATGATCAAATCCCACCACAGCAGCTGGGGAATTTAAATTCAATTAATTAATTAAATTCTGGAAAAAAATAACTAGTATCAGCAATGGTGGTCTTGAAACTACCGGATTGTCGTAAAAACCCATCTGGTTCACTAATGTCCTTTAGGGAAGGAAACCTGCCGTCCTTACCCGGTCTGGCCTAAATGTGACTCCAGACCCACAGCAATGTGGTTGATTCTTAATCACCCTCTGAAATGGCCGAGCAAGCCACTCCGTTGTACAATCTCGCTGCAAAAAGTCAGAATACGAATAAAACCGGACGGACCACCCGGCATCAGACGAATAGACACCGGACACGACAAAGGCAAACCAAGCTCAGTCGACCCTGCAAAGTTCTCCTCACTAACATCTGGGGACTTGTGTCAAAATTGGGAGAGCTGTCCTACAGACTAGTCAAGCAACAGCCTGACATAGCCATACTCAGAGAATCATACCTTTCAGCCAACGTCCCAGACTCTTCCATCACCATCCCTGGGTATGTCCTGTTCCACCGGCAGGACAGACCCACCAGAGGTGGTGGTACAGTGATATACAGTCAGGAGGGAGTGGCCCTGGGAGTCCTCAACATTGACTCTGGGCCCCATGAAATCTCATGGCATCAGGTCAAACATGGGCAAGGAAACCTCCTGCTGATTACCACCACCTCCCTTAGCTGATGAATCAGTCCTCCTCCATGTTGAGCACCACTTGGAGGAAGCACTGAGGGTTGCAAGGGCACAAAATGTACTCTGGTGGGGGACTTCAATGTCCATCACCAAGAGTGGCTCGGTAGCACCACTACTGACCGAGCTGGCCGAGTCCTGAAGGACATAGCTGCCAGACTGGGCCTGTGGCAGGTGGTGAGCGAACCAACACGAGGGAAAAATCTACTTGACCTCGTCCTCATCAATCTACCTGTCGCAGATGCATCTGTCCATGACAGTATTGGTAGGAGTGACCACCGCACAGTCCTAATGGAGACGAAGTCCCGTCTTCGCACTGAGGATACCATCCAACGTGTTGTGTGGCACTACCACCGTGCTAAATGGGATAGATTCAGAACAGATCTAGCAGCTCAAAACTGGGCATCCATGAGGCGCTGTGGGCCATCAGCAGCAGCAGAATTTTTTCCACCACAATCTGTAACCTCATGGCCCGGCATATTCCTCACTCTACCATTACCAACAAGCCAGGGGATCAATCCTGGTTCAATGAGGAGTGTAGAAGAGCATGCCAGGAGCAGCACCAGGCGTACCTAAAAATTAGGTGAAGCTACAACACAGGACGACATGCATGCTAAACAGCGGAAGCAACATGCTATAGACAGAGCTAAGCGATTCCACAGCCAACAGATCAGATCAAAGCTCTGAAGTCCTGCCACATCCAGTCGTGAATGGTGGTGGACAATTAAACAACTAACGGGAGGAGGAGGCTCTGAAAACATCCCCATCCTCAATGATGGCAGAGTCCAGCACATGAGTGCAAAAGATAAGGCTGAAGCGTTTGAAACCATCTTCAGCCAAGTAGATGATCCATCTCAGCCTCCTCCTGAGATCCCCACCATCACAGAAGCCAGTCTTCAGCCAATTCGATTCACTCCACGTGATATCAAGAAATGGCTGAGTGCACTGGATACAGCAAAGGCTATGGGCCCCGACAACATCCCAGCTGTAGTGCTGAAGACTTGTGCTCCAGAACTAGCCGCGCCTCTGCAACACTGGCATCTACCCGACAATGTGAAAAATTGCCCAGGTATGTCCTGTCCACAAAAAGCAGGACAAATCCAATCCGGCCAATTACCGCCCCATCAGTCTACTCTCAATCATCAGCAAAGTGATGGAAGGTGTCGTCGACAGTGCTATCAAGCGGCACTTACTCACCAATAACCTGCTCACCGATGCTCAGTTTGGGTTCCGCCAGGACCACTCGGCTCCAGACCTCATTACAGCCTTGGTTCAAACATGGACAAAAGAGCTGAATTCCAGAGGTGAGATGAGAGCGACTGCCCTTGACATCAAGGCAGCATTTGACTGAGTGTGACACCAAGGAGCTCTAGTAAAACTGAAGTCAATGGGAATCAGGGGGAAAACTCACCAGTAACTGGAGGCCAATCATCTCAGCCCCAGGACATTGCTGCAGGAGTTCCTCAGGGCAGTGTCCTAGGCCCAACCATCTTCAGCTGCTTCATCAATGACCTTCCCTCCATCATAAGGTCAGAAATGGGGATGTTCGCTGATGATTGCACAGTGTTCAGTTCCATTCGCAACCCCTCAAATAATGAAGCAGTCCGAGCCCGCATGCAGCAAGACCTGGACAACATCCAGGATTGGGCTCATAAGTGGCAAGTAACATTCTAGACAAGTGCCAGGCAATGACCATCTCCAACAAGAGAGAGTCTAACCACCTCCCCTTGACATTCAACGACATTACCATCGCCGAATCCCCCACCATCAACATCCTGGGGGTCACCATTGATCAGAAACTTAACTGGACCAGCCATATAAATACTGTGGCTACAAGAGCAGGTCAAAATCCCGGAACTCCCTTCCTAACAGCATTGTGGGAGAACCGTCATCACACGGACTGCAGCGGTTCAAGAAGGTGGCTCACCACCACTTTCTCAAGGGCAATTAGGGATGGGCAATAAATGCTGGCCTCGCCAGCGACGCCCACATCCCATGAACGAATGAAAAAAAAGGTCAGAGGCTGGGTATTCTGCGGCGAGTGACTCACCTCCTGACACCCCAAAGCCTTTCCACCATCTACAAAGCACAAGTCAGGAGTGTGATGGAATACTCTCCACTTGCCTGGATGAGTGCAGCTCCAACAACACTCAAGAAGCTCGACACCATCCAGGACAAAGCAGCCCGCTTGATTGGCACCCCATCCACCACCCTAAACATTCACTCCCTTCACCACCGGCGCACTGTGGCTGCAGTGTGTACCATCCACAGGATGCACTGCAGCAACTCGCCAAGGCTTCTTCGACAGCACCTCCCAAACCCGCGACCTCTACCACCTAGAGGGACAAGAGCAGCAGGCACATGGGAACAACACCACCTGCACGTTCCCCTCCAAGTCACACACCATCCCGACTTGGAAATATATCGCCGTTCCTTCATCGTCGCTGGGTCAAAATCCTGGAATTCCCTTCCTAACAGCACTGTGGGAGAACCTTCACCACACGGACTGCAGCGGTTCAAGAAGGCGGCTCACCACCACCTTCTCAAGGGGCAATTAGGGATGGGCAATAAATGCCGGCCTCGCCAGCGACGCCCACATCCCATGAACGAATTTTAAAAAAGTCTCTGGAGTGGGGACTTGAACCCACGTTCTTGTAACTCAGGGGTAAGAATGCTACGCACTGAGCCACGGCTGACATGACAGGAGTACCAGACCAGGACGTGGCTACAGACCCGTCGGGGCAGTTTGCCTTGTTCACAAAAGGAAGAATGAGAGCCGGAGAAACGAACAGGGTCCAGGTGTCCATGTCTGTGCCGCACGAAACCAATTGCCGTTATTGTTCCACAGATCACTACAATCCTGCCCTGGGGCAGCCCGCCCCTCTCAGTGACTGACAGTGCTGTAAATAGGAAGCGCATGCTGTCAGGAGATCCCTGGGTTTGCCTTTTCTACTCCACAGTGATATGAATCAGCCAGGAATGAATCTCTGTCCTCCGCCTCCTGCACTGTTCCAATAAAGATCAACGCAAGCTCCAGGAAAAGGACCTCATCTTTCTACCGGGTACTTTTCAGCCTTCCGCCCCCCCAATATCAAGTTTAACAACCGTAGATCTTTCACCGCCGCTCGCATTTCCTCGACCAGCAGGTTCTGGTAATGGAGAATGGCTGCACCAGTGCCACTGGGAGTGGAGGAGGTGGGGGCTGGTGCTTGGGATGAGGCGGGGGGGGGAATCCCCTTTCGGTACATGGTCGGCGGGGTGGTCCGCACTCCTGGGGTCTACCTGCGTTTCTCCACCCCATTCCCGGGTCACGGGAGCCTTCTCCTCTTTGGCAGATTTTCCATGCTTCCCTCCCCTTCTGATATTCTGCTGTAACCATTGACTCCACCTCCTCTGGACCCATCTTTAGTTTCTTTACCTGACCCATTCCCACCCTCCTTGCCTCGCACCATCATCCCTATTGTCATTTAATCACTCCTGCCCTCCGCCCTATCACAGACCTTCCCTTTTTTGTACTTTCCTCCCTCCTCCCGCTCTGAACTTGCTTAAAAGCTGTTAAATCTCTAACATCGTCCCGTTGTGAAGAAAGGCCATCGAGCTGAAACGTTAACTCTAGTTTCTCTCTCCACAGAGGCTGCCTGACCTACTGAGCGTCTCCCCAGAGTGGACTAACTCGCTGTCCAGTCACACTTAACAAGCACCTCGGCCGAGGGACAAGGGTTGCCAATTCTGGTCGGATGTGTTCGGGGAGGTTTCATCACATGACCTCCCGCTTCCAACCGCCCCACCCCCCACACTCCCGCCATTGGTTCGCATGACATGTCCATCCTTACGTTCCCCAGCCAATGGGAAAGTGAATCATTACCTGATTGGATGATTCTTGACCGTCAGTCAAACAGTTTTTCTTCCCCCACCCCCCCCCCCCGCCATCTCCAATATTTTTATAACTAATGAACTAAAGTGTTCAAAGAATTTTTTTTATAGAACATTTTTAACGCTCCTATAATTTTTCTCCCGGGTGTTGCTCGGAGCAGTGTCCTGGAGATTAGTCGTTCATTCCTGGAGACTCCAGGGTAATCCTACAGAGTTGGCAACTCTACAAGGTATTGAAGCAGCTTTAGGAAAAGAATGCAAGGGCAGGGAGAAGAGTGAAAGCACTGGGACAGTGAGTTACAAACCCTAATAAAGTGTCTTGGTTGTCCGTGAACTGCAGAAGGTGATTATCTGTATCACTGCGGTGGTGAGAGACACTCTGACAGAACGATAATCTTAGATTGAGCCTCTCGGGACAGATTCATTTCCCACAAGATTAAAGTCACTTTTGGCGGCCAGCAGTCTGGAGCTTCAGGGTCATGTGATTGGGAGGGAAGAGGAGAAAGAAAGAATTGCATTTATATAGCACCTTTCACAGCCTTATGGACGTCCCAAAGCACTTTACAGCCAATGGAGTACTTTTGAAGTGTAGTCACTGTTGTAATGTAGGAAATTTGCACACAGTAAGCTCCCACAAACAGCAATGTGATAATCACCAGATCATCTGTTTCCAATGATGTCAGTCGAGGGATAAATATTGTTCAGGACAAACTCCCTTCCTCTTCTTCAAAATAGTGCCACGGGCTCTTTTACATCCACCAGGGAGGGCAGACGGAGCCTCGGTTTAATATCTCATCCGAAAGACGGCACCTCCGACAGTGCAGCACTCCCTCAGTACTGCACTGGGAGTGTCGGCCTGGACGATGGGCTCAAATCTCCAGAGTGGGAATTGACCTTCCTGCCCTCAAAGGCAAGGTTGCTACCCACTGAGCCATGGCTGTCAAGGCGAGGAATTGGAGATGTGGAGGAGGGGAGTAGAATTACGCCCAATTAAGTCTGCAGGTGAATCAGATTCAAGTGGAATAAAATCTTGTGTGAGGTACTGGGTGATTTGAAAATATTTATTACAGGCAGTTGATGTGCAGCTTTGGGGGTGAGGATTGTGGGCTGGTGCTGCCTTGATGTGATTGTGATCGAACACTCACTTTCTTTGGCCTCTTTAGCCTGAGTTTGTTATTGCCCATTGCAGGGTGTTTTGAACCGAGCTCCCCAGGTCCTCCCATGATGCACCATGGTGTCTGAAGGCTTCACTTTCACAGTGTTTTACTGGAATCCGACTGTCCGAAAATTAATCAGAGATGAGTGGGAGGAGGGCGTGGCCAACTCTGAGACACCGTTCTTCAGGTACCGTCACTCGGTCTGAGGTGTGGGAGGGTGGGGAGAGGGGCCGACTCTGAGACACCGTTCTTCAGGTACCGTCACTCGGTCTGAGGTGTGGGAGGGTGGGGAGAGGGGCCGACTCTGAGACACCGTTCTTCAGGTACCGTCACTCGGTCCGAGGTGTGGGAGGGTGGGGAGAGGGGCCGACTCTGAGACACCGTTCTTCAGGTACCGTCACTCGGTCTGAGGTGTGGGAGGGTGGGGAGAGGGGCCGACTCTGAGACACCGTTCTTCAGGTACCGTCACTCGGTCCGAGGTGTGGGAGGGTGGGGAGAGGGGCCGACTCTGAGACACCGTTCTTCAGACACCGTCACTCGGTCTGAGGTGTGGGAGGGTGGGGAGAGGGGCCGACTCTGAGACACCGTTCTTCAGGTACCGTCACTCGGTCTGAGGTGTGGGAGGGTGGGGAGAGGGGCCGACTCTGAGACACCGTTCTTCAGACACCGTCACTCGGTCCGAGGTGTGGGAGGGTGGGGAGAGGGGCCGACTCTGAGACACCGTTCTTCAGGTACCGTCACTCGGTCTGAGGTGTGGGAGGATGGGGAGAGGGGCCGACTCTGAGACACCGTTCTTCAGGTACCGTCACTCGGTCTGAGGTGTGGGAGGGTGGGGAGAGGGGCCGACTCTGAGACACCGTTCTTCAGGTACCGTCACTCGGTCTGAGGTGTGGGAGGATGGGGAGAGGGGCCGACTCTGAGACACCGTTCTTCAGACACCGTCACTCGGTCTGAGGTGTGGGAGGGTGGGGAGAGGGGCCGACTCTGAGACACCGTTCTTCAGGTACCGTCACTCGGTCTGAGGTGTGGGAGGGTGGGGAGAGGGGCCGACTCTGAGACACCGTTCTTCAGGTACCGTCACTCGGTCTGAGGTGTGGGAGGATGGGGAGAGGGGCCGACTCTGAGACACCGTTCTTCAGACACCGTCACTCGGTCTGAGGTGTGGGAGGGTGGGGAGAGGGGCCGACTCTGAGACACCGTTCTTCAGGTACCGTCACTCGGTCTGAGGTGTGGGAGGGTGGGGAGAGGGGCCGACTCTGAGACACCGTTCTTCAGACACCGTCACTCGGTCTGAGGTGTGGGAGGATGGGGAGAGGGGCCGACTCTGAGACACCGTTCTTCAGGTACCGTCACTCGGTCTGAGGTGTGGGAGGGTGGGGAGAGGGGCCGACTCTGAGACACCGTTCTTCAGACACCGTCACTCGGTCTGAGGTGTGGGAGGATGGGGAGAGGGGCCGACTCTGAGACACCGTTCTTCAGACACCGTCACTCGGTCTGAGGTGTGGGAGGGTGGGGAGAGGGGGCCGACTCTGAGACACCGTTCTTCAGACACCGTCACTCGGTCTGAGGTGTGGGAGGGTGGGGAGAGGGGCCCACTCTGAGACACCGTTCTTCAGGTACCGTCACTCGGTCTGAGGTGTGGGAGGGTGGGGAGAGGGGCCGACTCTGAGACACCGTTCTTCAGACACCGTCACTCGGTCTGAGGTGTGGGAGGATGGGGAGAGGGGCCCACTCTGAGACACCGTTCTTCAGGTACCGTCACTCGGTCTGAGGTGTGGGAGGGTGGGGAGAGGGGCCGACTCTGAGACACCGTTCTTCAGACACCGTCACTCGGTCTGAGGTGTGGGAGGGTGGGGAGAGGGGCCGACTCTGAGACACCGTTCTTCAGGTACCGTCACTCGGTCTGAGGTGTGGGAGGGTGGGGAGAGGGGCCTACTCTGAGACACCGTTCTTCAGGTACCGTCACTCGGTCTGAGGTGTGGGAGGATGGGGAGAGGGGCCGACTCTGAGACACCGTTCTTCAGACACCGTCACTCGGTCTGAGGTGTGGGAGGGTGGGGAGAGGGGCCGACTCTGAGACACCGTTCTTCAGACACCGTCACTCGGTCTGAGGTGTGGGAGGATGGGGAGAGGGGGCCGACTCTGAGACACCGTTCTTCAGGTACCGTCACTCGGTCTGAGGTGTGGGAGGGTGGGGAGAGGGGCCGACTCTGAGACACCGTTCTTCAGACACCGTCACTCGGTCTGAGGTGTGGGAGGATGGGGAGAGGGGCCCACTCTGAGACACCGTTCTTCAGGTACCGTCACTCGGTCTGAGGTGTGGGAGGATGGGGAGAGGGGCCGACTCTGAGACACCGTTCTTCAGGTACCGTCACTCGGTCTGAGGTGTGGGAGGATGGGGAGAGGGGCCGACTCTGAGACACCGTTCTTCAGGTACCGTCACTCGGTCTGAGGTGTGGGAGGGTGGGGAGAGGGGCCGACTCTGAGACACCGTTCTTCAGACACCGTCACTCGGTCTGAGGTGTGGGAGGATGGGGAGAGGGGCCTACTCTGAGACACCGTTCTTCAGACACCGTCACTCGGTCCGAGGTGTGGGAGGGTGGGGAGAGGGGCCGACTCTGAGACACCGTTCTTCAGGTACCGTCACTCGGTCTGAGGTGTGGGAGGGTGGGGAGAGGGGCCGACTCTGAGACACCGTTCTTCAGACACCGTCACTCGGTCTGAGGTGTGGGAGGGTGGGGAGAGGGGCCGACTCTGAGACACCGTTCTTCAGACACCGTCACTCGGTCTGAGGTGTGGGAGGATGGGGAGAGGGGCCTACTCTGAGACACCGTTCTTCAGACACCGTCACTCGGTCCGAGGTGTGGGAGGGTGGGGAGAGGGGCCGACTCTGAGACACCGTTCTTCAGGTACCGTCACTCGGTCTGAGGTGTGGGAGGGTGGGGAGAGGGGCCTACTCTGAGACACCGTTCTTCAGACACCGTCACTCGGTCCGAGGTGTGGGAGGGTGGGGAGAGGGGCCGACTCTGAGACACCGTTCTTCAGTCACCGTCACTCGGTCTGAGGTGTGGGAGGGTGGGGAGAGGGGCCGACTCTGAGACACCGTTCTTCAGACACCGTCACTCGGTCTGAGGTGTGGGAGGGTGGGGAGAGGGGCCGACTCTGAGACACCGTTCTTCAGGTACCGTCACTCGGTCTGAGGTGTGGGAGGGTGGGGAGAGGGGCCGACTCTGAGACACCGTTCTTCAGACACTGTCACTCGGTCTGAGGTGTGGGAGGGTGGGGAGAGGGGCCGACTCTGAGACACCGTTCTTCAGGTACCGTCACTCGGTCTGAGGTGTGGGAGGGTGGGGAGAGGGGCCGACTCTGAGACACCGTTCTTCAGGCACCGTCACTCGGTCTGAGGTGTGGGAGGGTGGGGAGAGGGGCCCACTCTGAGACACCGTTCTTCAGACACCGTCACTCGGTCTGAGGTGTGGGAGGGTGGGGAGAGGGGCCGACTCTGAGACACCGTTCTTCAGGTACCGTCACTCGGTCTGAGGTGTGGGAGGGTGGGGAGAGGGGCCGACTCTGAGACACCGTTCTTCAGGTACCGTCACTCGGTCTGAGGTGTGGGAGGGTGGGGAGAGGGGCCGACTCTGAGACACCGTTCTTCAGGCACCGTCACTCGGTCTGAGGTGTGGGAGGGTGGGGAGAGGGGCCGACTCTGAGACACCGTTCTTCAGGTACCGTCACTCGGTCTGAGGTGTGGGAGGGTGGGGCAGAGGGGCCGACTCTGAGACACCGTTCTTCAGGCACCGTCACTCGGTCTGAGGTGTGGGAGGATGGGGAGAGGGGCCGACTCTGAGACACCGTTCTTCAGACACCGTCACTCGGTCTGAGGTGTGGGAGGGTGGGGAGAGGGGCCGACTCTGAGACACCGTTCTTCAGGTACCGTCACTCGGTCTGAGGTGTGGGAGGGTGGGGAGAGGGGCCGACTCTGAGACACCGTTCTTCAGACACCGTCACTCGGTCTGAGGTGTGGGAGGATGGGGAGAGGGGCCGACTCTGAGACACCGTTCTTCAGGTACCGTCACTCGGTCTGAGGTGTGGGAGGGTGGGGAGAGGGGCCGACTCTGAGACACCGTTCTTCAGACACCGTCACTCGGTCTGAGGTGTGGGAGGGTGGGGAGAGGGGCCGACTCTGAGACACCGTTCTTCAGGTACCGTCACTCGGTCTGAGGTGTGGGAGGGTGGGGAGAGGGGCCGACTCTGAGACACCGTTCTTCAGACACCGTCACTCGGTCTGAGGTGTGGGAGGGTGGGGAGAGGGGCCGACTCTGAGACACCGTTCTTCAGGTACCGTCACTCGGTCTGAGGTGTGGGAGGATGGGGAGAGGGGCCGACTCTGAGACACCGTTCTTCAGGCACCGTCACTCGGTCTGAGGTGTGGGAGGGTGGGGAGAGGGGCCGACTCTGAGACACCGTTCTTCAGGTACCGTCACTCGGTCTGAGGTGTGGGAGGGTGGGGAGAGCGGCCGACTCTGAGACACCGTTCTTCAGGTACCGTCACTCGGTCTGAGGTGTGGGAGGATGGGGAGAGGGGCCGACTCTGAGACACCGTTCTTCAGACACCGTCACTCGGTCTGAGGTGTGGGAGGGTGGGGAGAGGGGCCGACTCTGAGACACCGTTCTTCAGACAGTGTCACTCGGTCTGAGGTGTGGGAGGGTGGGGAGAGGGGCCGACTCTGAGACACCGTTCTTCAGGTACCGTCACTCGGTCTGAGGTGTGGGAGGGTGGGGAGAGGGGCCGACTCTGAGACACCGTTCTTCAGACACCGTCACTCGGTCTGAGGTGTGGGAGGGTGGAGAGAGGGGCCGACTCTGAGACACCGTTCTTCAGGTACCGTCACTCGGTCTGAGGTGTGGGAGGGTGGGGAGAGGGGCCGACTCTGAGACACCGTTCTTCAGACACCGTCACTCGGTCTGAGGTGTGGGAGGGTGGGGAGAGGGGCCGACTCTGAGACACCGTTCTTCAGACACCGTCACTCGGTCTGAGGTGTGGGAGGGTGGGGAGAGGGGCCGACTCTGAGACACCGTTCTTCAGACACCGTCACTCGGTCTGAGGTGTGGGAGGATGGGGAGAGGGGCCGACTCTGAGACACCGTTCTTCAGGCACCGTCACTCGGTCTGAGGTGTGGGAGGGTGGGGAGAGGGGCCGACTCTGAGACACCGTTCTTCAGACACCGTCACTCGGTCTGAGGTGTGGGAGGGTGGGGAGAGGGGCCGACTCTGAGACACCGTTCTTCAGACACCGTCACTCGGTCTGAGGTGTGGGAGGGTGGGGAGAGGGGCCGACTCTGAGACACCGTTCTTCAGGTACCGTCACTCGGTCTGAGGTGTGGGAGGATGGGGAGAGGGGCCGACTCTGAGACACCGTTCTTCAGACACCGTCACTCGGTCTGAGGTGTGGGAGGGTGGGGAGAGGGGCCGACTCTGAGACACCGTTCTTCAGGTACCGTCACTCGGTCTGAGGTGTGGGAGGATGGGGAGAGGGGCCGACTCTGAGACACCGTTCTTCAGGTACCGTCACTCGGTCTGAGGTGTGGGAGGGTGGGGAGAGGGGCCGACTCTGAGACACCGTTCTTCAGGTACCGTCACTCGGTCTGAGGTGTGGGAGGGTGGGGAGAGGGGCCGACTCTGAGACACCGTTCTTCAGGCACCGTCACTCGGTCTGAGGTGTGGGAGGGTGGGGAGAGGGGCCGACTCTGAGACACCGTTCTTCAGGTACCGTCACTCGGTCTGAGGTGTGGGAGGGTGGGGAGAGGGGCCGACTCTGAGACACCGTTCTTCAGACACCGTCACTCGGTCTGAGGTGTGGGAGGGTGGGGAGAGGGGCCGACTCTGAGACACCGTTCTTCAGGTACCGTCACTCGGTCTGAGGTGTGGGAGGGTGGGGAGAGGGGCCGACTCTGAGACACCGTTCTTCAGGTACCGTCACTCGGTCTGAGGTGTGGGAGGGTGGGGAGAGGGGCCGACTCTGAGACACCGTTCTTCAGGTACCGTCACTCGGTCTGAGGTGTGGGAGGATGGGGAGAGGGGCCGACTCTGAGACACCGTTCTTCAGACACCGTCACTCGGTCTGAGGTGTGGGAGGATGGGGAGAGGGGCCGACTCTGAGACACCGTTCTTCAGACACCGTCACTCGGTCTGAGGTGTGGGAGGATGGGGAGAGGGGCCGACTCTGAGACACCGTTCTTCAGACACCGTCACTCGGTCTGAGGTGTGGGAGGGTGGGGAGAGGGGCCGACTCTGAGACACCGTTCTTCAGACACCGTCACTCGGTCTGAGGTGTGGGAGGATGGGGAGAGGGGCCGACTCTGAGACACCGTTCTTCAGACACCGTCACTCGGTCTGAGGTGTGGGAGGGTGGGGAGAGGGGCCGACTCTGAGACACCGTTCTTCAGACACCGTCACTCGGTCTGAGGTGTGGGAGGGTGGGGAGAGGGGCCGACTCTGAGACACCGTTCTTCAGACACTGTCACTCGGTCTGAGGTGTGGGAGGGTGGGGGAGAGGGGCCGACTCTGAGACACCATTCTTCAGGTACCGTCACTCGGTCTGAGGTGTGGGAGGATGGGGAGAGGGGCCGACTCTGAGACACCGTTCTTCAGGTACCGTCACTCGGTCTGAGGTGTGGGAGGATGGGGAGAGGGGCCGACTCTGAGACACCGTTCTTCAGGCACCGTCACTCGGTCTGAGGTGTGGGAGGGTGGGGAGAGGGGCCGACTCTGAGACACCGTTCTTCAGGTACCGTCACTCGGTCTGAGGTGTGGGAGGGTGGGGAGAGGGGCCGACTCTGAGACACCGTTCTTCAGGTACCGTCACTCGGTCTGAGGTGTGGGAGGGTGGGGAGAGGGGCCGACTCTGAGACACCGTTCTTCAGACACCGTCACTCGGTCTGAGGTGTGGGAGGGTGGGGAGAGGGGCCTACTCTGAGACACCGTTCTTCAGACACCGTCACTCGGTCTGAGGTGTGGGAGGGTGGGGAGAGGGGCCTACTCTGAGACACCGTTCTTCAGACACAGTCACTCGGTCTGAGGTGTGGGAGGGTGGGGAGAGGGGCCGACTCTGAGACACCGTTCTTCAGACACCGTCACTCGGTCTGAGTTGTGGGAGGGGTGGGGAGAGGGGCCGACTCTGAGACACCGTTCTTCAGACACCGTCACTCGGTCTGAGGTGTGGGAGGGTGGGGAGAGGGGCCGACTCTGAGACACCGTTCTTCAGACACCGTCACTCGGTCTGAGGTGTGGGAGGGTGGGGAGAGGGGCCGACTCTGAGACACCGTTCTTCAGACACCGTCACTCGGTCTGAGGTGTGGGAGGGTGGGGAGAGGGGCCGACTCTGAGACACCGTTCTTCAGACACCGTCACTCGGTCTGAGGTGTGGGAGGGTGGGGAGAGGGGCCCACTCTGAGACACCGTTCTTCAGACACCGTCACTCGGTCTGAGGTGTGGGAGGGTGGGGAGAGGGGCCGACTCTGAGACACCGTTCTTCAGACACCGTCACTCGGTCTGAGGTGTGGGAGGGTGGGGAGAGGGGCCGACTCTGAGACACCGTTCTTCAGACACCGTCACTCGGTCTGAGGTGTGGGAGGGTGGGGAGAGGGGCCGACTCTGAGACACCGTTCTTCAGGTACCGTCACTCGGTCTGAGGTGTGGGAGGGTGGGGAGAGGGGCCGACTCTGAGACACCGTTCTTCAGACACCGTCACTCGGTCTGAGGTGTGGGAGGATGGGGAGAGGGGCCTACTCTGAGACACCGTTCTTCAGACACCGTCACTCGGTCTGAGGTGTGGGAGGGTGGGGAAGGGGCCGACTCTGAGACACCGTTCTTCAGGTACCGTCACTCGGTCTGAGGTGTGGGAGGATGGGGAGAGGGGCCGACTCTGAGACACCGTTCTTCAGGCACCGTCACTCGGTCTGAGGTGTGGGAGGATGGGGAGAGGGGCCGACTCTGAGACACCGTTCTTCAGACACCGTCACTCGGTCTGAGGTGTGGGAGGGTGGGGAGAGGGGCCGACTCTGAGACACCGTTCTTCAGGTACCGTCACTCGGTCTGAGGTGTGGGAGGGTGGGGAGAGGGGCCGACTCTGAGACACCGTTCTTCAGACACCGTCACTCGGTCTGAGGTGTGGGAGGGTGGGGAGAGGGGCCGACTCTGAGACACCGTTCTTCAGGTACCGTCACTCGGTCTGAGGTGTGGGAGGATGGGGAGAGGGGCCGACTCTGAGACACCGTTCTTCAGGTACCGTCACTCGGTCTGAGGTGTGGGAGGGTGGGGAGAGGGGCCCACTCTGAGACACCGTTCTTCAGGTACCGTCACTCGGTCTGAGGTGTGGGAGGGTGGGGAGAGGGGCCTATTCTGAGACACCGTTCTTCAGACACCGTCACTCGGTCTGAGGTGTGGGAGGGTGGGGAGAGGGGCCGACTCTGAGACACCGTTCTTCAGACACCGTCACTCGGTCTGAGGTGTGGGAGGGTGGGGAGAGGGGCCGACTCTGAGACACCGTTCTTCAGACACCGTCACTCGGTCTGAGGTGTGGGAGGATGGGGAGAGGGGCCGACTCTGAGACACCGTTCTTCAGACACCGTCACTCGGTCTGAGGTGTGGGAGGGTGGGGAGAGGGGCCGACTCTGAGACACCGTTCTTCAGACACCGTCACTCGGTCTGAGGTGTGGGAGGGTGGGGAGAGGGGCCGACTCTGAGACACCGTTCTTCAGACACCGTCACTCGGTCTGAGGTGTGGGAGGGTGGGGAGAGGGGCCGACTCTGAGACACCGTTCTTCAGGTACCGTCACTCGGTCTGAGGTGTGGGAGGGTGGGGAGAGGGGCCGACTCTGAGACACCGTTCTTCAGACACCGTCACTCGGTCTGAGGTGTGGGAGGGTGGGGAGAGGGGCCGACTCTGAGACACCGTTCTTCAGGTACCGTCACTCGGTCTGAGGTGTGGGAGGATGGGGAGAGGGGCCGACTCTGAGACACCGTTCTTCAGGTACCGTCACTCGGTCTGAGGTGTGGGAGGATGGGGAGAGGGGCCGACTCTGAGACACCGTTCTTCAGACACCGTCACTCGGTCTGAGGTGTGGGAGGGTGGGGAGAGGGGCCGACTCTGAGACACCGTTCTTCAGGTACCGTCACTCGGTCTGAGGTGTGGGAGGATGGGGAGAGGGGCCGACTCTGAGACACCGTTCTTCAGACACTGTCACTCGGTCTGAGGTGTGGGAGGATGGGGAGAGGGGCCGACTCTGAGATACCGTTCTTCAGACACTGTCACTCGGTCTGAGGTGTGGGAGGGTGGGGAGAGGGGCCGACTCTGAGACACCGTTCTTCAGGTACCGTCACTCGGTCTGAGGTGTGGGAGGGTGGGGAGAGGGGCCGACTCTGAGACACCGTTCTTCAGACACCGTCACTCGGTCTGAGGTGTGGGAGGGTGGGGAGAGGGGCCGACTCTGAGACACCGTTCTTCAGACACCGTCACTCGGTCTGAGGTGTGGGAGGGTGGGGAGAGGGGCCGACTCTGAGACACCGTTCTTCAGGCACCGTCACTCGGTCCGAGGTGTGGGAGGATGGGGAGAGGGGCCGACTCTGAGACACCGTTCTTCAGGTACCGTCACTCGGTCTGAGGTGTGGGAGGATGGGGAGAGGGGCCGACTCTGAGACACCGTTCTTCAGGTACCGTCACTCGGTCTGAGGTGTGGGAGGGTGGGGAGAGGGGCCGACTCTGAGACACCGTTCTTCAGGCACCGTCACTCGGTCTGAGGTGTGGGAGGATGGGGAGAGGGGCCGACTCTGAGACACCGTTCTTCAGGTACCGTCACTCGGTCTGAGGTGTGGGAGGATGGGGAGAGGGGCCGACTCTGAGACACCGTTCTTCAGACACCGTCACTCGGTCTGAGGTGTGGGAGGGTGGGGAGAGGGGCCGACTCTGAGACACCGTTCTTCAGACACCGTCACTCGGTCTGAGGTGTGGGAGGATGGGGAGAGGGGCCGACTCTGAGACACCGTTCTTCAGGTACCGTCACTCGGTCTGAGGTGTGGGAGGATGGGGAGAGGGGCCGACTCTGAGACACCGTTCTTCAGACACCGTCACTCGGTCTGAGGTGTGGGAGGATGGGGAGAGGGGCCGACTCTGAGACACCGTTCTTCAGGTACCGTCACTCGGTCTGAGGTGTGGGAGGGTGGGGAGAGGGGCCGACTCTGAGACACCGTTCTTCAGACACCGTCACTCGGTCTGAGGTGTGGGAGGATGGGGAGAGGGGCCGACTCTGAGACACCGTTCTTCAGACACCGTCACTCGGTCTGAGGTGTGGGAGGATGGGGAGAGGGGCCTACTCTGAGACACCGTTCTTCAGACACCGTCACTCGGTCTGAGGTGTGGGAGGGTGGGGAGAGGGGCCGACTCTGAGACACCGTTCTTCAGGTACCGTCACTCGGTCTGAGGTGTGGGAGGGTGGGGAGAGGGGCCGACTCTGAGACACCGTTCTTCAGGTACCGTCACTCGGTCTGAGGTGTGGGAGGGTGGGGAGAGGGGCCGACTCTGAGACACCGTTCTTCAGGTACCGTCACTCGGTCTGAGGTGTGGGAGGGTGGGGAGAGGGGCCGACTCTGAGACACCGTTCTTCAGACACCGTCACTCGGTCTGAGGTGTGGGAGGGTGGGGAGAGGGGCCGACTCTGAGACACCGTTCTTCAGACACCGTCACTCGGTCTGAGGTGTGGGAGGATGGGGAGAGGGGCCGACTCTGAGACACCGTTCTTCAGACACCGTCACTCGGTCTGAGGTGTGGGAGGGTGGGGAGAGGGGCCGACTCTGAGACACCGTTCTTCAGGTACCGTCACTCGGTCCGAGGTGTGGGAGGGTGGGGAGAGGGGCCGACTCTGAGACACCGTTCTTCAGGTACCGTCACTCGGTCTGAGGTGTGGGAGGGTGGGGAGAGGGGCCGACTCTGAGACACCGTTCTTCAGACACCGTCACTCGGTCCGAGGTGTGGGAGGGTGGGGAGAGGGGCCGACTCTGAGACACCGTTCTTCAGACACCGTCACTCGGTCCGAGGTGTGGGATGGTGGGGGTGTAAATCTCTCACAGAAGGTGACTCCATACCCACAGTGAAATGAGCCACTCAGCCAATGGACGCACACACCTTCAATGTGCTCACGGTAAAAAGGAAAGGGTAAGAAAGCCGGGGCATTGGGCAGGTCGGGTTGCCAACCCTCCAGGATTGCCCTGGAGTCTCCGGGAATGAAGGATTAATCTCCAGGATGCTGCGGCGAGAAACATTCGGGAGGAAAATCAGAGGGACAACAAAAAATATGTTTTGTTTATTAATTATAAAAATATTGGACCCAGAATCACCCAACGAAGAGTCTATTCACTTTCCGATTGGCTGGGAAGGCAGATTGACATGTCGGGCGACCAATGGCGAGAGTGTGTGTGGGGGGCGGGCCGGTTGGGGGAAGGAGGTCAGGTGATGAAACCTCCAGGGATACGTCCAACCAGTGTTGGCAACCCGACCCGGCAGGTGAAGGGGAGTCTGGAAAAAGAAAGGAATGGAAATAATTCCGTGAATCAGGCAGCGTTTGGAGTGAGCCCGATTCAGGATTTAAGCTGAACAAACAATTGAGAATTCCTGAAGGGCTGTCTGAGTTTCGGGCCTGTGGTGTGTTATTTAATCTCGGAGCCTGCCCTCGGTGAAAAGCAGCTACAGTCCCTCCATTGTCGAGAGGCGGCGATGACACAATGGCTCTTGTTTTCCATTCTGGCAAAGAATCATTGGAAAGCAAAAGAAAGACCGGGGCAGTGCGGGGGGAGAGAGGGCTCAGGCCTGCTCTGGGCCTGGGCCTGACTGGGAAGCTCGTGTTGATTCTCTCACTATGCGAGGTAGCTGCCGACGGGCCTCACACTTAACATTGTTCTCTGCAGCATCCTGGGCTCGACAGTCATGCGTCACCGAAGGATCTTAAACAGCAGGGGAACGCCATCTCTGCCCAAATGCTGGAAGATGGGATTAGAGTAGGCAGGGCTTCATGGCCGGCGCGGACACGATGGGCCGAAGGGCCTCTATCCGTGCTGTATAACTCTATGACTCTATGACCTCCGAGGAACATCGGGACAGGGGGAGGCCATTCAGCCCCTCGAGCTGTTACATAGGAACAGGAGGAGGCCATTCAGCCCCTCGAGCCTGTTCCGCCATTCAATGAGACCATGGCTGATCTGCATTTTATTTCCATGTACTTGCCTTGGTTCCGTAACCTTTAATACCCTCGCCTCACAAAAAATCGATCAATCTCAGTTTTGAAATTTTCAATTGACCCCCGGCCTCAACAGCTTTCTGGGGGAGAGAGTTCCAGATTCCCACTCCCTTTTGTGTGAAGAAGTGTTTCCTGACATCACCCCTGAACGGACGAGCTCTAATTTTAAGGTTATTCCCCCTTGTTCTGGACTCTCCCACCAGAGGAAATAGTTTCTCTCTATCGACCCTATCAAATCCTTTAATCATCTTAAACACCTCAATTAGATCACCCCTCAATCCTCTAAACTCGAGGGAATACAAGCCCGGTCTATTCTTTAAAATTGGTAAACTTTCTTCTATCCCCAGCCCATTGGTGCATCTCACTGGGTGATGCCACAGCAATAGCCAAATTTACCAGCACAACCCAGCATTAATATCACAACCCAATATTACCAGCAGCCCCCAACATTCCCAGCATCCCCCGCATTACAAGCACCCCCCGCATTACAAGCACCCCCCACATTACAAGCACCCCCCACATTTCAAGCACCGCCCACATTACAAGCACACCCCAACAAGACCAGCACACCCCACATTACCAGCACACCCCCACATTACAAGCACCCCCCCACATTACAAGCACACCCCAACAATACCAGCACACCCCAACATTACCAACACACCCCAACATTACCAGCACACCCCAACATTACCAGCACACCCCAACATTACCAGCACATCCCAACATTACCAGCACATCCCAACACTACCAGTACACCCCAACATTACTATCACACCCCAACATTACTATCACGCCCCATCATTACCAGCACACCCCATCATTACCAGCACACCCCAACATTACCAGCACACCCTAACATTACCAGCACACCCCAACATTACCAGCACACCCCAACATTACCAGCACATCCCAACATTACTATCACACCCCAACATTACCAGCATGCCCCAAAATTACGATCACACCCCAACATTACCAGCACATCCCAACATTACCAGCACCCCCAAACATTACCAGCACCCCCAAACATTACCAGCACCCCCAAACATTACCAGCACATCCCAACATTACCAGCACCCCCCAACATTACCAGCACATCCCAACATTACCAGTACATCCCAACATTACCAGTACATCCCAACATTACCAGTACACCCCAACACTACCAGAACACCCCAACACTACCAGAACACACCAACACTGCCAGAACACCCCAACATTACCAGCACATCCCAACACTACCAGTACACCCCAACACTACCAGCACACCCCAACATTACTATCACACCCCAACATTACCAGCACATCCCAACACTACCAGTACACCCCAACATTACCAGAACACCCCAACATGACTATCACACCCCAACATTGCCAGTACACCCCAACACTACCAGAACATCCCAACATTACCAGCACATCCCAACATTACCAGCACATCCCAACACTACCAGTACACCCCAACATTACCAGCACATCCCAACACTACCAGCACACCCCAACACTACCAGCACACCCCAACACTACCAGCACACCCCAACACTACCAGCACATCCCAACACTACCAGCACACCCCAACACGACCAGTACACCCCAAAATTACCAGCACACCCCAACACGACCAGCACACCCCAACACGACCAGCACACCCCAACACGACCAGCACACACCAACACGACCAGCACACACCAACACGACCAACACGACCAGCACACACCAACACGACCAGCACACCCCAACACGACCAGTACACCCCAACACGACCAGTACACCCCAACACGACCAGTACACCCCAACACGACCAGTACACCCCAACACGACCAGTACACCCCAACACGACCAGTACACCCCAACACTACCAGTACACCCCAACACTACCAGTACACCCCAACATTACTATCACACCCCAACATTACCAGCACACCCCAACATTCCCAGCACACCCCAACATTACCAGCACACCCCAACACTACCAGTACACCCCAACACTACCAGTACACCCCAACACTACCAGTACACCCCAACACTACCAGTACACCCCAACACTACCAGTACAGCCCAACATTAACAGTACACCCCAACACTACCAGTACACCCCAACACTACAAGTACACCCCAACACGACCAGTACACCCCAACACTACCAGTACACCCCAACATTACCAGCACATCCCAACACTACCAGCACACCCCAACACTACCAGCACACCCCAACATTACCAGCACACCCCAACACTACCAGTACACCCCAACACTACCAGCACACCCCAACATTACCAGCACACCCCAACATTACCAGCACACCCCAACACTACCAGTACACTCCAACACTACCAGTACAGCCCAACATTAACAGTACACCCCAACACTACCAGTACACCCCAACACTACCAGTACACCCCAACACGACCAGTACAGCGCAACATTAACAGTACACCCCAACACTACCAGTACACCCCAACACTACCAGTACACCCCAACATTACCAGCACATCCCAACACTACCAGCACACCCCAACACTACCAGCACACCCCAACATTACCAGTACACCCCAACATTACCAGTACACCCCAAAATTACCAGCACACCCCAACACGACCAGCACACACCAACACGACCAGCACACACCAACACGACCAGCACACACCAACACGACCAGCACACACCAACACGACCAGCACACACCAACACGACCAGCACACACCAACACGACCAGTACACCCCAACACTACCAGCACACACCAACACGACCAGCACACACCAACACGACCAGCACACACCAACACGACCAGCACACTCCAACACGACCAGTACACCCCAACACGACCAGTACACCCCAACACTACCAGCACACCCCAACACGACCAGTACACCCCAAAATTACCAGCACACACCAACACTACCAGTACACCCCAACACGACCAGCACACACCAACACGACCAGCACACACCAACACGACCAGTCCACCCCAACACTACCAGTACACCCCAACACTACCAGTACACCCCAAAATTACCAGTACACCCCAACACTACCAGTACACCCCAACACTACCAGTACACCCCAACATTACCAGCACATCCCAACACTACCAGTACACCCCAACACTACCAGCACACCCCAACATTACCAGCATACCCCAACATTACTATCACACCCCAACATTGCCAGTACACCCCAACACTACCAGAACATCCCAACATTACCAGCACATCCCAACACTACCAGTACACCCCAACACTACCAGCACACCCCAACACTACCAGCACACCCCAACACTACCAGCACACCCCAACACGACCAGTACACCCCAAAATTACCAGCACACACCAACACGACCAGCACACACCAACACGACCAGCACACACCAACACGACCAGCACACACCAACACGACCAGCACACACCAACACGACCAGCACACACCAACACGACCAGCACACCCCAACACTACCAGTACACCCCAACACTACCAGTACACCCCAACACTACCAGTACACCCCAACATTACCAGCACATCCCAACACTACCAGCACACCCCAACACTACCAGCACACCCCAACACTACCAGCACACCCCAACATTACCAGCATACCCCAACATTACTATCACACCCCAACATTGCCAGTACACCCCAACACTACCAGAACATCCCAACATTACCAGCACATCCCAACACTACCAGTACACCCCAACACTACCAGCACACCCCAACACTACCAGCACACCCCAACACTACCAGCACACCCCAACACGACCAGTACACCCCAAAATTACCAGCACACACCAACACTACCAGTACACCCCAACACGACCAGCACACACCAACACGACCAGCACACACCAACACGACCAGCACACCCCAACACTACCAGTACACCCCAACACTACCAGTACACCCCAACACTACCAGTACACCCCAACATTACCAGCACATCCCAACACTACCAGCACACCCCAACACTACCAGCACACCCCAACACTACCAGCACACCCCAACACTACCAGCATACCCCAACATTACCAGCACACCCCAACATTACTAGCACACCCCAACATTACCAGCACACCCCAACATTACCAGCAAACCCCAACATTACCAGCACACCCCAACATTACCAGCACACCCCAACATTACCAGCACACCCCAACATTACCAGCACACCCCAACACTACCAGCACACCCCAACACTACCAGTACACCACAACACTACCAGTACACCCCAACACTACCAGTACAGCCCAACATTAACAGTACACCCCAACACTACCAGTACACCCCAACACTACCAGTACACCCCAACACGACCAGTACAGCCCAACATTAACAGTACACCCCAACACTACCAGTACACCCCAACACTACCAGTACACCCCAACACTACCAGTACACCCCAACATTACCAGCACATCCCAACATTACCAGCACACCCCAACACTACTATCACACCTCAACATTACTAGCACAACCCAATATTACCAGCACATCCCAACATTACCAGCACATCCCAACATTACCAGCACACCCCAACATTACCAGCACACCCCAACATTACCAGCACACCCCAACATTACCAGCACACCCCAACACGACCAGTACACCCCAACACTACCAGTACACCCCAACATTACCAGCGCACCCCAACACTACCAGTACACAGCAACACTACCAGTACACCCCAACACTACCAGTACACCCCAACACTACCAGTACACCCCAACACTACCAGTACACCCCAACACCACCAGTACACCCCAACACCACCAGTACACCCCAACACCACCAGTACACCCCAACATTACCAGCACACCCCAACATTACCAGCACACCCCAACATTACCAGCACACCCCAACATTACCAGCACACCCCAACACGACCAGTACACCCCAACACTACCAGTACACCCCAACATTACCAGCGCACCCCAACACTACCAGTACACAGCAACACTACCAGTACACCCCAACACTACCAGTACACCCCAACACTACCAGTACACCCCAACACTACCAGTACACCCCAACACCACCAGTACACCCCAACACCACCAGTACACCCCAACACCACCAGTACACCCCAACACGACCAGTACACCACAACATTGCCAGCACATCCCAACACCACCAGTACACCCCAACACCACCAGTACACCCCAACACCACCAGTACACCCCAACACCACCACTACACCCCAACACGACCAGTACACCACAACATTACCAGCACACCCCAACATTACCAGCACACCCCAACATTACCAGCACATCCCAAAACTACCAGTACACCCCAACATTACTATCACACCCCAACATTACTATCACACCCCAACATTACCAGCACATCCCAACATTACCAGTACACCCCAACATTACCAGCACACCCCAACATTACCAGCACATCCCAAAACTACCAGTACACCCCAACATTACTATCACACCCCAACATTACTATCACACCCCAACATTACTATCACACCCCAACATTACTATCACACCCCAACATTACTATCACAACCCAACATTACTATCATAACCCAACATTACTATCATAACCCAACATTACTATCACATCCCAACATTACTAGTACACCCCAACATTACGAGCACACCCCAACATTACGAGCACACCCCAACATTACGAGCACATCCCAACATTACTATCACACCCCAACATTACCAGCACACCCCAACATTACTATCACACCCCAACATTACCAGTACACCCCAACATTACGAGCACATCCCAACATTACTATCACACCCCAACATTACCAGCACATCCCAACATTACCAGCACATCCCAACATTACTATCACACCCCAACATTACCAGCACATCCCAACATTATGAGCACACCCCAACATTACCAGCACATCCCAACATTACGAGCACACCCCAACATTACCAGCACATCCCAACATTACGAGCACACCCCAACATTACCAGCACATCCCAACATTACTATCACATCCCAACATTACTATCACACCCCAACATTACCAGCACACCCCAACATTACTATCACACCCCAACATTACCAGCACACCCCAACATTACTATCACACCCCAACATTACCAGCACATCCCAACATTACGAGCACACCCCAACATTACCAGCACATCCCAACATTACGAGCACACCCCAACATTACCAGCACATCCCAACATTACGAGCACACCCCAACATTACTATCACACCCCAACATTGCCAGTACACCCCAACACTACCAGAACATCCCAACATTACCAGCACATCCCAACACTACCAGTACACCCCAACACTACCAGCACACCCCAACACTACCAGCACACCCCAACACTACCAGCACACCCCAACACGACCAGTACACCCCAAAATTACCAGCACACACCAACACTACCAGTACACCCAAACACGACCAGCACACACCAACACGACCAGCACACACCAACACGACCAGCACACCCCAACACTACCAGTACACCCCAACACTACCAGTACACCCCAACACTACCAGTACACCCCAACATTACCAGCACATCCCAACACTACCAGCACACCCCAACATTACCAGCACACCCCAACACTACCAGCACACCCCAACACTACCAGCACACCCCAACACTACCAGCACACCCCAACACTACCAGTACACCACAACACTACCAGTACACCCCAACACTACCAGTACAGCCCAACACTACCAGTACAGCCCAACACTACCAGTACAGCCCAACATTAACAGTACACCCCAACACTACCAGTACACCCCAACACTACCAGTACACCCCAACACGACCAGTACAGCCCAACATTAACAGTACACCCCAACACTACCAGTACACCCCAACACTACCAGTACACCCCAACACTACCAGTACACCCCAACACTACCAGTACACCCCAACATTACCAGCACACCCCAACACTACTATCACACCTCAACATTACTAGCACAACCCAATATTACCAGCACATCCCAACATTACCAGCACATCCCAACATTACCAGCACACCCCAACATTACCAGCACACCCCAACATTACCAGCACACCCCAACATTACCAGCACACCCCAACACGACCAGTACAGCCCAACACTACCAGTACACCCCAACATTACCAGCGCACCCCAACACTACCAGTACACAGCAACACTACCAGTACACCCCAACACTACCAGTACACCCCAACACTACCAGTACACCCCAACACTACCAGTACACCCCAAGACCACCAGTACACCCCAACACCACCAGTACACCCCAACACCACCAGTACACCCCAACACCACCAGTACACCCCAACACCACCAGTACACCCCAACACGACCAGTACACCCCAACACGACCAGTACACCACAACATTGCCAGCACATCCCAACACCACCAGTACACCCCAACACCACCAGTACACCCCAACACCACCAGTACACCCCAACACCACCAGTACACCCCAACACCACCAGTACACCCCAACACGACCAGTACACCCCAACATTACCAGCACATCCCAACATTACCAGCACATCCCAACATTACCAGCACCCCCAAACATTACCAGCACCCCCAAACATTACCAGCACATCCCAACATTACCAGCACCCCCCAACATTACCAGCACATCCCAACATTACCAGTACATCCCAACATTACCAGTACATCCCAACATTACCAGTACATCCCAACATTACCAGTACACCCCAACACTACCAGAACACCCCAACACTACCAGAACACCCCAACACTGCCAAAACACCCCAACATTACCAGCACATCCCAACACTACCAGTACACCCCAACACTACCAGCACACCCCAACATTACTATCACACCCCAACATTACCAGCACATCCCAACACTACCAGTACACCCCAACATTACCAGAACACCCCAACATGACTATCACACCCCAACATTGCCAGTACACCCCAACACTACCAGAACATCCCAACATTACCAGCACATCCCAACACTACCAGTACACCCCAACACTACCAGCACACCCCAACACTACCAGCACACCCCAACACTACCAGCACACCCCAACACTACCAGCACATCCCAACACTACCAGCACACCCCAACACGACCAGTACACCCCAAAATTACCAGCACACCCCAACACGACCAGCACACCCCAACACGACCAGCACACACCAACACGACCAGCACACACCAACACGACCAGCACACACCAACACGACCAACATGACCAGCACACACCAACACGACCAGTACACCCCAACACGACCAGTACACCCCAACACGACCAGTACACCCCAACACGACCAGTACACCCCAACACTACCAGTACACCCCAACACTACCAGTACACCCCAACATTACTATCACACCCCAACATTACCAGCACACCCCAACATTACCAGCACACCCCAACATTCCCAGCACACCCCAACATTCCCAGCACACCCCAACATTACCAGTACACCCCAACACTACCAGTACACCCCAACACTACCAGTACACCCCAACACTACCAGTACATCCCAACACTACCAGTACACCCCAACACTACCAGTACAGCCCAACATTAACAGTACACCCCAACACTACCAGTACACCCCAACACTACCAGTACAACCCAACACGACCAGTACACCCCAAAACTACCAGTACACCCCAACATTACCAGCACATCCCAACACTACCAGCACACCCCAACACTACCAGCACACCCCAACACTACCAGCACACCCCAACATTACCAGCACACCCCAACACTACCAGTACACCCCAACACTACCAGCACACCCCAACATTACCAGCACACCCCAACATTACCAGCACACCCCAACACTACCAGTACACCCCAACACTACCAGTACACTCCAACACTACCAGTACAGCCCAACATTAACAGTACACCCCAACACTACCAGTACACCCCAACACTACCAGTACACCCCAACACGACCAGTACAGCGCAACATTAACAGTACACCCCAACACTACCAGTACACCCCAACACTACCAGTACACCCCAACATTACCAGCACATCCCAACACTACCAGCACACCCCAACACTACCAGCACACCCCAACATTACCAGCACACCCCAACATTACCAGTACACCCCAACACGACCAGCACACCCCAACACGACCAGCACACACCAACACGACCAGCACACACCAACACGACCAGCACACACCAACACGACCAGCACACACCAACACGACCAGCACACACCAACACGACCAGCACACACCAACACGACCAGTACACCCCAACACTACCAGCACACACCAACACGACCAGCACACACCAACACGACCAGCACACACCAACACGACCAGCACACTCCAACACGACCAGTACACCCCAACACGACCAGTACACCCCAACACTACCAGCACACCCCAACACGACCAGTACACCCCAAAATTACCAGCACACACCAACACTACCAGTACACCCCAACACGACCAGCACACACCAACACGACCAGCACACACCAACACGACCAGTACACCCCAACACTACCAGTACACCCCAACACTACCAGTACACCCCAAAATTACCAGTACACCCCAACACTACCAGTACACCCCAACACTACCAGTACACCCCAACATTACCAGCACATCCCAACACTACCAGTACACCCCAACACTACCAGCACACCCCAACATTACCAGCATACCCCAACATTACTATCACACCCCAACATTGCCAGTACACCCCAACACTACCAGAACATCCCAACATTACCAGCACATCCCAACACTACCAGTACACCCCAACACTACCAGCACACCCCAACACTACCAGCACACCCCAACACTACCAGCACACCCCAACACTACCAGCACACCCCAACACGACCAGTACACCCCAAAATTACCAGCACACACCAACACTACCAGTACACCCCAACACGACCAGCACACACCAACACGACCAGCACACACCAACACGACCAGCACACCCCAACACTACCAGTACACCCCAACACTACCAGTACACCCCAACACTACCAGTACACCCCAACATTACCAGCACATCCCAACACTACCAGCACACCCCAACACTACCAGCACACCCCAACATTACCAGCATACCCCAACATTACTATCACACCCCAACATTGCCAGTACACCCCAACACTACCAGAATATCCCAACATTACCAGCACATCCCAACACTACCAGTACACCCCAACACTACCAGCACACCCCAACACTACCAGCACACCCCAACACTACCAGCACACCCCAACACTACCAGCACACCCCAACACGACCAGTACACCCCAAAATTACCAGCACACACCAACACTACCAGTACACCCCAACACGACCAGCACACACCAACACGACCAGCACACACCAACACGACCAGCACACCCCAACACTACCAGTACACCCCAACACTACCAGTACACCCCAACACTACCAGTACACCCCAACATTACCAGCACATCCCAACACTACCAGCACACCCCAACACTACCAGCACACCCCAACACTACCAGCACACCCCAACATTACCAGCATACCCCAACATTACCAGCATACCCCAACATTACCAGCACACCCCAACATTACTAGCACACCCCAACATTACCAGCACACCCCAACATTACCAGCACACCCCAACATTACCAGCACACCCCAACATTACCAGCACACCCCAACACTACCAGCACACCCCAACACTACCAGTACACCCCAACACTACCAGTACACCACAACACTACCAGTACACCCCAACACTACCAGTACAGCCCAACATTAACAGTACACCCCAACACTACCAGTACACCCCAACACTACCAGTACACCCCAACACTACCAGTACACCCCAACACGACCAGTACAGCCCAACATTAACAGTACACCCCAACACTACCAGTACACCCCAACACTACCAGTACACCCCAACACTACCAGTACACCCCAACACTACCAGTACACCCCAACATTACCAGCACATCCCAACATTACCAGCACACCCCAACACTACTATCACACCTCAACATTACTAGCACAACCCAATATTACCAGCACATCCCAACATTACCAGCACATCCCAACATTACCAGCACACCCCAACATTACCAGCACACCCCAACATTACCAGCACACCCCAACATTACCAGCACACCCCAACACGACCAGTACACCCCAACACTACCAGTACACCCCAACATTACCAGCGCACCCCAACACTACCAGTACACAGCAACACTACCAGTACACCCCAACACTACCAGTACACCCCAACACTCCCAGTACACCCCAACACTCCCAGTACACCCCAACACCACCAGTGCACCCCAACACCACCAGTACACCCCAACACCACCAGTACACCCCAACACCACCAGTACACCCCAACACGACCAGTACACCCCAACACGACCAGTACACCACAACATTGCCAGCACATCCCAACACCACCAGTACACCCCAACACCACCAGTACACCCCAACACCACCAGTACACCCCAACACCACCAGTACACCCCAACACGACCAGTACACCCCAACACGACCAGTACACCCCAACACGACCAGTACACCACAACATTACCAGCACACCCCAACATTACCAGCACACCCCAACATTACCAGCACATCCCAAAACTACCAGTACACCCCAACATTACTATCACACCCCAACATTACTATCACACCCCAACATTACTATCACACCCCAACATTACCAGCACATCCCAACATTACCAGTACACCCCAACATTACCAGCACACCCCAACATTACCAGCACATCCCAAAACTACCAGTACACCCCAACATTACTATCACACCCCAACATTACTATCACACCCCAACATTACTATCACACCCCAACATTACTATCACACCCCAACATTACTATCACAACCCAACATTACTATCATAACCCAACATTACTATCACACCCCAACATTACTATCATAACCCAACATTACTATCACATCCCAACATTACTAGTACACCCCAGCATTACCAGCACACCCCAACATTACGAGCACACCCCAACATTACGAGCACATCCCAACATTACTATCACACCCCAACATTACCAGCACACCCCAACATTACTATCACACCCCAACATTACCAGTACACCCCAACATTACGAGCACATCCCAACATTACTATCACACCCCAACATTACCAGCACATCCCAACATTACTATCACACCCCAACATTACCAGCACATCCCAACATTACGAGCACACCCCAACATTACCAGCACATCCCAACATTACCAGCACACCCCAACATTACCAGCACATCCCAACATTACTATCACATCCCAACATTACTATCACACCCCAACATTACCAGCACACCCCAACATTACTATCACACCCCAACATTACCAGCACACCCCAACATTACTATCACACCCCAACATTACCAGCACATCCCAACATTACCAGCACATCCCAACATTACGAGCAAACCCCAACATTACCAGCACATCCCAACATTACGAGCACACCCCAACATTACCAGCACATCCCAACATTACGAGCACACCCCAACATTACTATCACACCCCAACATTACTATCACACCCCAACATTACTATCACACCCCAACATTACCAGCACATCCCAACATTACCAGTACACCCCAACATTACCAGCACACCCCAACATTACCAGCACACCCCAACATTACCAGCACACCCCAACATTACTATCACACCCCAACATTACTATCACACCCCAACATTACTATCACACCCCAACATTACTATCACACCCCAACATTACTATCACACCCCAACATTACTATCACACCCCAACATTACTATCACACCCCAACATTACTATCACACCCCAACATTACTATCACACCCCAACATTACTATCACATCCCAACATTACTATCATACCCCAACATTACCAGTACACCAAACACTACCACTATCATCTTGTATATGTTGACCCTGGCTTTGGACACCTGATAATTTAGGAGGGGTGTTCTCCCCGGTGTCCTGGCCAATATTGATCCCTCAACGAACATCACCAAAACAGATTATCTCGTCATTATCTCATTGCTGTTTGTGGGATCTTGCTGTGTGTAAACTGGCTGCCGCGTTTCCTACATTACAACAGTGACTACACTTCAAAAAGTATTTCATTGGCTCTAAAGCGCTTTGGGATGGCCTGAGGTTGTGACAGGTTCTGTATAAATGCAAGTTCTTTCTTTCTTTCCTTGCCCTCTGTCTCAGACTGAATCAGATTGTTTGTAACCTCAGTGTCCTTATTTGACCCCGAGCTGAGCTTATGACCCATATCCTCTCAATATTGTGAAGTACGATGGCATTGTATCGCCTAAGTCTAACGTATCACTTAAAGTTATCTGTGAAACATTGGAAAGCTTGTTTTCTGAGCCTGACCTCCTGTAATAAGATGGTTTCCTTTTCTGCTGCAATGTGTAAAAGTTGTCTTGCTGTGCTGTTAGACTAAACTCACAAAAAGTGCCAAGTGTGATGTAAGAAACTCTCAGGGAGCAAAACAGCTTTTCAGACAAGACCTTGATAAAACTTGTGAGACTGTGAGAAAGACTAACCGGGGGAGGGCAACTCAAGAATGTTTGGGTCACTTTCAGTCTATTGTGGGAACTGCGATAAACAGACCATCAATGTCCGCGATAAGGGAAAATCAGACAACGGATTTTGTTACAAACAAATATATTTACCGACTTCCATCTCCATAACATCGGCTGTCTTCGCCCCTTCCTCAGCCCCTCTGCTGCTGAAACCCTCATCCATGCCTTTGTTACCTCCAGATTCGACTATTCCAATGCTCTCCGCGCCGGCCTCCCATCCTCCACTCTCCATAAACTTCAGCTAAGATCTTACTGCCTGTATCCTAATCCCACCAAGTCTCACTCACCCATCACCCCTGCACTTGCTGACCTACTTTAGCTCCCAGTCCCTCAATGCCTCAAATTTAGAAGTCTCATCCTCGTGTTTAAATCCTTTCATGGCCTCGCCCCTCCATATCTCTGTAAACTCCTCCAGCCTTATGTAGGAACATATGAACAGGAGTAGGCCATTTTAGACCCTCGGTCCTGTTCCGCCATTCAATTAGATCATGGCTGATCTGCATCCTAACTCCATCCACCCCCTTGGTCTGTAACCCTTAACACCCGTGCCTAATAAAAATCTATCGATCTCCGTTGGCATGGCACACAAACTCTGAACTGAGGATCCCTCCGAGAGTGTAAACATTGATTCCTGTCCCACCTGCCCTCTAACAGGCTCAATGGGAGCAAACACTCGCTGTGAAAGCAAGACAAGGAGTGTGGAACTTCTCCACAGCCCTGGGGGGGGAGGGAGGAGACATAGCTCAGTCCCCCTCACCCTGCAGTAGGACAATGCTGCAATGCAAAGGGTTAAAGGAGGTTATGGGACCCGTACACAGGGCCAGTTGGTAAACTCTTCACATCGCTCCTCACATTCCTTCACCTCTGACCCTCAGAGGGTGGGGAGGGGGCGGGTGAGTTGTCAGCAGAGTGACAGGAACTCCTGGAAACCAAAGTCTTTGGGTTCCCGGGGGGGAGTATGGTTGTAAAACTGAAACTTAAAGAAGCTTTGGTTTCCAAGTTACACCTTTCCCCCGCAGCCACACGCTGATCAGTGTTCTCTCGAGAGTGTATTGTTACCAATATATTGATGGGTAAGCTGGATCACGTTAATGTTACGCAGTCACATTCTGGGGTATCTCCACCTCCCCCTCTCCCCCGTCCCGCCCAGGACACTGGGATGAAGTTCTGCAAGGCTACCAAGATCATGGTGGCCTCCTGACAAAGCCCCCAGTTTCCATTACATTCCTCCTTGGCCTGGTGCCATCAGGAGATAGCCTCCTCTCCCACCACCTCCCACCCACCCCACCCCCCCAGCACATTTGTCCAGTTCCTGGTCGAGATGGTGAAGAGATACACCCCATTAATGTGGGGCTGCACATAACCCCTCAAATCAAACACATGGATAGAGTGACTGTGAGACGGTCGCCAATCTGATCAACTGACCCACAGGCTGAATGTGGAACAGGGGAACTACCCTTTCTGTGGGCCCACATCCAGTGGCGGTGGACAATTAGGTAACTAATGGGAGGAGGAGGCTCCAGGAACATCCCCATCCTCATCGATGGCGGAGCCCAGAAAATGAGTGCAAAAGACAAGACTGAAGTGTTCATAACCATCTTCAGCCGGAAGTGCCGAGTGGATGATCCATCTTGGCCTCCTCCCGATATCCCCACCATCACAGATATTTAGTCAATTTGATTCACTCCATGTGATAAAGAAACGGCTGAGTGCACTGGATACAGCAAAGGCTATGGGTCCCGACAACATCCCGGCTGTAGTGCTGAATATCTGTGCTCCAAATCTAGGAGCGCCTCTAGATAAGCTGTTCCATAACAGCTACAACACTAACCGACAATGTGGAAAATTGCCCAGGTAAGTCCTATCCATAGGAACATTGGAACAGAAGGGGGCCGTTCAGTCCCTCGGGTCTATTCCTCCATTCAGTTATAAACAATTTTACAACACCAAGTTATAGTCCAACAAATTTATTTTAAATTTCACAAGCTTTCGGAGGTTCCCTCCTTCCTCAGGTGAATGTTGTGGAAATTCACCTGAGGAAGGAGGAAGCCTCCGAAAGCTTGTGAAATTTAAAATAAAATTGCTGGACTATAACTTGGTGTTGTAAAATTGTTTACAATTGTCAACCCCAGTCCATCACCGGCATCTCCACATCATGGCTTCCATTCAGTTAGATCATGGCTGATCTGGACCTCAATTCCATTTTACCGATTTGCTCCAGATCCCTTGATACCCTCACCCAACAAAAATTTATCAATCTCAGGTTTCAAAATTTCAATTGACCCCCAGCATCCACAGCATTTTGGGGGAGACAATTCCAGATTTCCACTAACCCTTGTGTGAAAAAGTGTTTCCTGATTTCACTCGTAAATGGCCTGGCTCTAATTTTAAGATTATGCCCCCTTGCTGATATGGGCGTTGCTGGCATATTGTCTGTCCCTAGCTGTCCCTTGAGAAGGTGGTGGTGAGCCGCCTTCTTGAACCGCTGCAGTCCGTGTGGTGAAGGTTCTCCCACAGTGCTGTTAGGGAGGGAGTTCCAGAACAAATGAAGGAACGGCGACATATATATGCAAATCAGGATGATGTGTGACTCGGAGGGGGACGTGAAGGTGATGGTGTTCCCATGTATCTCTGTGTAACGTGGTGAAATGCAAGAACGGTTGGTTGCTGTCGTGTTTATTGCTCGAATGTGCTCGACCTTTTGCACCAGGGTTTTTGCTATAATATATACAAATTGTATATTTGTATTGCTGCACTAACTCCATAACGGCTGATTGAGGAAGCACCTCCAAGATGGAAACTAGTTAATGCTGACAAGCCAAAACTAAAGGGGCCCTTTAAGAAGGGCTGAAACCGAGATCATAGAATCATACAGCACAGAAGGAGGCCATTCGGCCCATCATGCCTGTGCCAGCTCTTTGAAAGAGCGATCCAATTAGTCCCACTCCCCTGCTCTTTCCCCACAGCCCTGTAAATTTTTCCTTTTCAAGTATTTATCCAATTCCCTTTTGAAAGTTATGATTGAAACTACTTCCACCGCCCTTTCAGGCAGCGCATTCCAGATCATCACAACTCGCTGTGTAAAATAAAATTCTCATCTCCGTTCTGGTTCTTTTGCCAATTGCCTTAAATCTGTGTCCTCTGGTTACCCACCCACCTGCCAGTGGAAACAGTTTCTCCTTATTTACTCTATTAAAATCTCTCATGATTTTGAATACCTCGATCAAATCTCCTCTCAACCTTCTCTGCTCCAAAGACAGCAGCCTCAGCTTCTCCAGTCTCTCCACGTAACTGAAGTCTCTCATTCTAGTAAATCTCCCCTACATCCTCTCTAAGGCCTTGACATCCTTCCTAAAGTGTGGTCCCAGAATTGGACACAATATTCCAACTGAGGCCGAACCAGTGTTTTATGAAGGTTTAGCATCACCTAGATAAGGGAAAAGAATCGAAACACTGGAATGTCTGAGGCGCTTAGCAAGATCTTACTGTTAAAAACTGCAATAAATAGATAACAAACTGGGTCTGGGTCATAAAAACATAAGAACATAAGAAATAGGAGCAGGAGTAGGCCAATCAGCCCCTCGAGCCTGCTCCACCATTCAATAAGATCATGGCTGATCTGATCCTAACCTCAAATCTAAAGAACACAAGCAGTAGGAGCAGGACCCGGCCACTCAGCCCCTGGGCCCTCTCCGCCACCCACAGGGCATTGACCGATCCGAACTCAGCTTCATGTCCAATTTCCTGCCCGCTCCCCGTAACCCCTAATTCCCTTTACTTCTAGGAAACTTTCTATTACTGTTTTAAATTTATTTAATGATGTAGCTTCCACAGCTTCCTGGGGCAGCAAATTTCACAGACCTACCACCCTCTGAGTGAAGAAGTTTCTCCTCATCTCAGTTTTGAAAGAGCAGCCCCTTATTCTAAGATTATGCCCCCTAGTTCTAGTTTCACCCATCCTTGGGAACATCCTTACTGCATCCACCTGATCAAGCCCCTTCACAATCGTATATGTTTCAATAAGATCGCCTCTCATTCTTCTGAACTCCAATGAGTAGAGTCCCAATCTACTCAACCTCTCCTCATATGTCCGCCCCCTCATCCCCGGGATTAATCAAGTGAACCTTCTTTGTACTGCCTCGAGAGCAAGTATGTCTTTTCTTAAGTATGGACACCAAAACTGTATGCAGTATTCCAGGTGCGGTCTCACCAATACCTTATATAACTGCAGCAATACCTCCCTGTTTTTATATTCTATCCCCCTAGCAATAAAAGCCAACATTCCGTTGGCCTTCTTGATCACCTGCTGCACCTGCATACTAACTTTTTGATTTTCTTGCACGAGGACCCCCAGATCCCTTTGTACTGCAGTACTTTCCAGTTTCTCGCCATTAAGATAATAACTTGCTCTCTGATTTTTCCTGCTAAAGTGCATAACCTCACATTTTCCAATATTGTATTGCATCTGCCAAATCTCCGCCCACTCACCCAGCCTGTCTATATCCTCTTGTAGGTTTTTTATGTCCTCCTCACTCTCTACTTTCCCTCCCATCTTTGTATCATCTGCAAACTTTGATATGTTGCACTCGGTCCCCTCCTCCAAATCGTTAATATAGATTGTAAAGAGTTGGGGACCCAGCACCGACCCCTGCGGAACACCACTGGCTACTGGTTGCCAGTCCGAGAATGAACCATTTATCCCAACTCTCTGCTTCCTGTTCGATAACCAATCCTCAACCCATGCCAGAATATCACCCCCAATCCAGTGATTCTTTATCTTGAGCAATAATCTTTTATGTGGCACCTTGTCGAATGCCTT
This sequence comes from Heptranchias perlo, assembly GCF_035084215.1. Lineage (NCBI taxonomy): Eukaryota > Metazoa > Chordata > Chondrichthyes > Hexanchiformes > Hexanchidae > Heptranchias > Heptranchias perlo. The sequence goes on along the minus strand of NC_090325.1, from coordinate 2,763,471 downwards.
CTGGAAGTCTAAATACACTACGTCCACTGGTTCCCCTTTATCCACCCTGTATGTTATGTCCTCAAAGAACTCAAGCAAATTTGTCAGACATGACTTCCCCTTCATAAAGCCATGCTGACTTTGTCCTATTAAATTATGTTTATCCAAATGTTCCGTTACTGTCTCCTTAATAATAGACTCCAAAATTTTACCCACCACAGATGTTAGGCTAACTGGCCTATAATTTCCAGCCTTCTGCCTACTACCCTTTTTAAATAACGGTGTTACATTAGCAGTTTTCCAATCTGCCGGGACCTCTCCTGAGTCCAGGGAATTTTGGAAAACTATCACCAAAGCATCCACAATCCCTACTGCCACTTCCCTCAAGACCCTAGGATGGAAGCCATCAGGTCCAGGGGATTTATCCGCCTTGAGTCCCATTATTTTACTGAGTACCATCTCTTGAGTGATTTTAATCGTATTTAGCTCCTCCCCCCCGAGAGTCCCCTGTTTGTCCAGTGTTGGGATATTCTTAGTGTCCTCTACTGTAAAGACTGAAACAAAATATTTGTTCAGCATTTTTGCCATCTCCATGTTTCCCACCATTAATTTCCCGGTCTCATCCTCTAAGGGACCTACGTTTGCCTTAGCCACCCTTTTTCTTTTTATATAACTGTTTTTATATTTTTTGCTAATTTATTTTCATAATCTATCTTCCCTTTCTTAATCAATCCTTTCGTTACTTTTTGCTGTCTTTTGAAGACTTCCCAATCTTCTATCCTCCCACTAAGTTTGGCTACCTTATATGTCCTTGTTTTTAGTCGGATACTATCCTTGATTTCTTTACTTAGCCACGGATGGCTGTCATTTCTTTTACACCCTTTTATCCTCAGTGGAATCCCATTAATAAATCTACTCTAATGGGGAAAGAACATATGTTGTAAGTCTGGGTCAGTACAGTCGGATATATAAAGAGCTAGCGGCTCAGATAGATCAACCAAGTCTCAGGCAGTTTGAAAGAAGAGACGTCCAAAGATTATGCCCTAGCCTGGAGGAAGAATTTTATGAAACATCGGAGCATAGGAATTGCTGGACGAGAAAAGACCAAGGTCCGTCTAGTTCGCCTTCTACCATCACATGATCCAATAATGGCCCAGAATTTGCTATAGCAGGGCAACGAATGGTATCATTGCCCGTTTAACCTCGATGATATTTTGGGTGGCAAGTTGCTGAAAGTGCGAGCTGATAACATCGTAGTGAGGGAAACAGGGCATCTGGGACCTGAGTGAACAGGGCAAGTAACTGGGTATCTCCTTAACCAATCAAACTGAAGGATTGGGAAATTAACAGCACAAGAACTGAGACGGAAGTGTAAATTAGAGGGGGCGAATTCAATGTCAAATCAGATACAGAAAGAGAAATAAAGAGAGGGAAAGAAAGTTTGGATTAAGAGAGAAAAGAAGAGAAGAGAAAGGAAAAGTAAAAAAAAATTTTTAATTAAAAAATTGTTTTTAAAAAAAATCTTCAACAATTAAAACCTGAAGGAATGAGACTCCACACTTGTAATAGTTAACTTTCAGTGCCAGAGAGGTAGACTGGCAGTGATTAACACTTCTCACATTGTTAAAAGGGAAACTTAGTCTAGAATGGAGAAGACTTTCTGTGGTGAGTTTAGTTCATATCTACCGCAAAAGTACAGGAACTTCACGGCGTTCAACGCATTTCAACGGTGAGTCAGACGGCGAGATGCCGTTTCCCTGAAGCTAACGGAGGAACGGCCAATCTCAGACAGCAACTTTTGGATTTCCACGTTTAACCGCTCACCTGCCTCTCGCCTGAAGTTGCTGTATCATTTACACATAAATAATAGCGAGTGCCATTAGCTGCACCGTTATTTTGACAGCAAATTCTGGGCCATTAATGGAGCTGTTTAGTAATCATGGCAACCAATCTCTATCAATAGGGTAGGTCTTGACTTTGAGTGATAGTGTAAATCGGGCGATAGCGAGTCAGCAACCATTTTTACATCTGTCCCCATTTTTATTCCCATTGACTTCAGGAGAGATATAAAATGGGCTTCTGACTCACTATCACCCAATTTACACTATCGCACAAAGTCACAAGCTACCCCAGTGATACTAATGGCCTTGTACTCAACAGACATTCGCATATTAATCTGCCCATTGTCCCACAGGAATAGACAGGATAGATCGAATGGCTTCCTTCTGAGCTTTAAACCTCTACAGTTCTAACATAAGAACATAAGAAATAGGAGCAGGAGTAGGCCATACGGCCCCTCGAGCCAGCTCCGTCATTCAATCAGATCGTGGCTGATCTTCAACCTCAACTCCACTTTCCCACCCGATCCCCATATCCCTTGATTCCCTTAGTGTCCAAAAATCTATCAATCTCAGTCTTGAATATACTCAACGACTCAGCATCCACAGCACTCTGGGGTAGAGAATTCCAAAGATTCACAACCTTTTGAGTGAAGAAATGTTTCCTCATCTCAGTCCTAAATGGCCGACTCCTTATCCTGAGACTATGACTTATAGTTCTAGACTCTCCAGCCAGGGGAAACAGCCTCTCAGTGTCTACCCTATAAAGCCCTCTAAGAATTTTATATATTTCAATGAGATCACCTCTCATTCTTCTAAACTCCAGAGAGTATAGGCCCATTCTACTCAATCTCTCCTCATAGGACAACCCTCTCATCCCAGGAATCAATCTAGTAAATCTTCATTGCACCACCTAATTGCTTGCTGTACCTGCATGTTAACTTTCTGTGATTCATGTACAAGGACACCCAAATCCCGCTGAACACCAACATTTCTTAGTCTCTCACCTTTTAAAAAATATTCTGTTTTTCTGTTCTTCCTACCAAAGTGAATAACCTCACATTTCCCCACATTATACTCCATCTGCCACCTTCTTGCCCACTCACTTAACCTGTCTATATCCCTTTGCAGACTCTGTGTCCTCCTCACAGCTTACTTTCCCACCTAGCTTTACATCGTCAGCAAACTTGGATACATTACACTCGGTCCCTTCATCTAAGTCACTGATGACTATGGTTAGCTTATCAGACCATAATGTATATTTTCTGCAGCTCGCAGAAGCAGTAACCAATTTTAACCCTCTGTGCACATTGATCAACAAGGAGAAATCCAATAAATGATCTATTATGCAAAAAAATGATTCATTTTATTACTCTATAACAATAACAACAACAGCCTGCATTTATATAGCGCCTTTAACGTATCACAAGGCGCTTCACAGGAGCGATTATCAAACAAAATTTGACACCGAGTCACATAAACGATATATTGGGACAGGTGACCAAAAGCTTAGCCAAAGGGGTAGGTTTTAAAGGAGGAGAGAGAGGTGGAGAGGTGGAGAGGTTCAGGGAGGGAATTCCAGAGCTTAGGGTCCAGGCAGCTGAAGGCACGGCCGCCAATGGTGGAGCGATTAAAATCAGGGATGTGCAAGAGGCCAGAATTGGAGGAGCGCAGAGATCTCAGAGGGTTGTAGGGCTGGAGGAGGTGACAGAGATAGGGAGGGGCGAGGGCCATGGAGGGATTTGAAAACAAGGATGTGAATTTTAAATTCAAGGCATTGCCGGATCGGGAGCCAATGTAGGTCAGTGAGCACAGGGGTGATGGGTGAACGGGATTTAGTGCGAGTTAGGATACGGGCAGCAGAGTTTTGGATGAGCTGAAGTTTATGGAGGGTGGAAGATGGGAGGCCGGCCAGGAGAACATTGGAATAGTCCAGTCTGGAGGTTACAAAGGCATGGATGAGGAACACACTCTCACTGACAGAGAAACAATATGATACCAGCACAGATCCTATAACACACCATACCCAGCCCCCTTACCCTGTGCCCCCTTGTGCCAGTCCCCTTACCCCATGCCCCCTTACCCCGTGTCCCCTTACCCCAGCCCCCTTACCCTGTGCCCCCTTACCCCAGCCCTCAACCCATGCCCCCTTACCCCAGCCCCCTTACCCTGTGCCCCCTTACACCAGCCCCTTACCCTGTGCCCCTTTACCCTGTGCCCCCTTACCCTGTGCCCCCTTACACCAGCCCTCATACACCAGCCCTCATACACCAGCCCCCTTACCCTGTGCTCCCTTACCCCAGCCCCCTTACCCTGTGCCCTCTTACCCCAGCCCTCTTACCCCAGCCCCCTTACCCCAGCCCCTTACCCTGTGCCCTCTTACCCCAGCCCTCTTACCCCAGCCCCTTACCCTGTGCCCTCTTACCCCAGCCCCCTTACCCCAGCCCCCTTACCCTGTGCCCTCTTACTCCAGCCCCCTTACCCCAGCCCCTTACCCTGTGCCCCCTTACCCTGTGCCCCCTTACCCCAGCCCCCTTACCCCAGCCCCTTACCCTGTGCCCTCTTACTCCAGCCCCCTTACCCCAGCCCCTTACCCTGTGCCCCCTTACCCTGTGCCCCCTTACCCCAGCCCCCTTACCCCAGCCCCCTAACACCATGCCCCCTTACTCAGCTCCCTCCTGGGTTAGATTTCCATCTCCCTCGTTGAACTTTCTCTGCAGTGATGTTAAAGCGAGCTCTCGGGGGGATGCGAGGAGTCTAAAACGATTTAAATTGCACAGTAACAGCTGGCAGAACCTGTTGAGTGCCGGGAGTTTTCCTGGACTCAATCCCTGCCCGTTCACCCTACCTCCGGATGGGGTCAGCCAGCAGCACCTGGCAATGTTGTTTCTTCAACCCGTTGCCCTTGAGTCTGATTTCCTTGCCCTGAGATTTCTCCTTAACCTGTTCCATTTTCCCACTGATGGGACCAGCTGGGAATCTTCATGGATTGCAGGTGATTCCCTCCTTCTTGGATCCTGGGCTCTCCCTTGTAAAGTCCCTGTGATTCCTGCTTTGTGTGAATCCCACCTTCCTCCCTCTTCCTGACCTCTCCAACTTGGTGAAGTTTTGAAATCCCAGCCAGTCGGGGAGCTGTAGAAGCCGAGAAAGATAAGTGTTCGAAAGAGGCTGGGATTTCAGAGGTCTGTGACATACCAGCAGCCAGTCAGGGGATGGGGGAGGGGCCCCTGGAGACCCTCCCCAGCAGCTGCACCAAGTTTCCCATTCCCCCCACCCCACCCCCCGCCCCAGCGATGACAATTCACCAGACAACAGGTGGCCTCCCCCATTTAATAAACTATTTAAACTGCTCGCAGCAGGCTGTGTGGGGTCTCTGTAATCTCAGCACAGCCCCGAACTGGGGGGGGGGGGGGGGGGGGAAAGAAGCAAACTGTCTCACTATTCCACTCATTGGGGTGGGGGAGACAATCTCCTGAGGGAGATTTCAAAATCATGAAGGGTTTTGATAGAGTAAATAAGGAGAAACTTGTTTCCAGTGGTAGAAATGGTTGGTAATCAGAGGACGCAGATTTAAGGTAATTGGCTAAAGATCCAGAGGGGAGATGAGGAGAATTTTTCTTACCACAGCGAGTTGTGATGATCTGGAATTCGCTGCCTGAAAGGGCGGTGGAAGCAGATTCAATAATAACTTTCAAAAGGGAATTAGATAAATAGTTGAAGGGGGAAAATTTGCAGGGCTCTGGGGAAAGAGCAGGGGAGTGGGACTAATTGGATAACTCTTTAATGAACCGGCACAGGCATGGTGGGCTGAATAGCCTCCTTCTGTGCTGTATCATTCTTTGATTCTACGGCTCAAAGCCTAAGTATTACTGCGATCGCAGGGATTAGAGAGATCCCAGGATCGATCCCACATCTGGGCCAAGTATGGGGTCTGGGGAGGGTCAGGCAGCTTTCTTGCTCTTCATTGCTAACCAGTCACGCTCTGCTGGAATGTGAACGCAAGTGCATATAGACAGGATTGGGCTCGGCTGTGATGCCCCGTGTGGTCGAATAACCTACTGACACTCAATGTCTGGAGTCACATGGGGCCGTTGGTAGGTGTCAGCCGTGGCTCAGTGGGTAGCTCTCACCTGAGTCAGAAGGTCTGTGGGTTCAAGTCCCACTCCAGGGATTTGAGCCCATGATCCAGGCTGACACTCCCAGTGCAGTACTGAGGGAGTGCTGCACTGTCGGAGGAGCCGTCTTTTGGATGAGACATAGAACATCTGCCCTCTCAGGTGGATGTATAATATCCCATGACACTATTTCGAAGAAGAGCAGGGGAGTTCTCCACGGTGTCCTGGGGCCAATATTTATCCCTCAACCAACATCACTAAAAAAACAGAATATTTGGTCACTATCTCATTGCTGTTTGTGGGATCTTGCTGTGCACAAATTGGCTGCTGCGTTTCCTACATTGCAACAGTGACTACAATTCAAGAAAAGTACTTCGTTGGCTGTAAAGCCATTTGGGACGTCCTGAGGTTGTGAAAGGCGCTATAGAAATGCAAGTCTTTTGTTGCGGGCAGCAGTACCGAATGCAATCAAAGACTCCGTATATGGGGGGAGGGGGAGAAAGAAACAAATAGCAGAGAGGCCTGGAATTGAGACCCTACCCCTTGGGCACTGTTGGCCCGGCAACACGTGACGATCGCACCTCGTTGTGTCTGTTGCACGGATTTGCCGCGTTGCTCCTACGCTGCAGGCCGATGGCGAAGCTGAGATTCGACCAGGCCACTGTAAACAAACAGCAGGGAGTCGCAGAACCTTCCAGCACACAAGGTGCATTTCTCCTCGTGACCCTGGGATCTCCCGTCTATGGGCTGTCCATCACCCTGTGAGAGCCGGGGACTGAGCTTCTCAGAGAATCTTGCAGCACAGGAAGAGGCCATTCGGCCCATCGTGCCTGTGCCGGCTCTTTGAAAGAGCTATCCAATTAGTCCCACTCCCCCTGCCCTTTCCCCACAGCCCAGCAAATTTCTCCTTTACTAGAATCTGTTACTAGGGACAGAGTGACTGAGCATTTGGACAAATATGAACTGATCAGGGAGAGACAGCACGGATTTGTAAAGGGTAAGTCACGTTTAATGAACCTAATTGGATTTTTTGAGGAGCGAACTAATGTGGTAGATAAGGGAGTGTCTATGGATGTTATTTATATGGACTTCCAGAAGGCATTTGATAAGGTTCCACATAACTTTTAACAAAAATGAGAGCACATGGAATTGGAGGCTACCTAGTGGCTTGGACAGGGGATTGGTTAGAGGTCGGAGACAGAGAGTAGAGATACCTGGGTATGTACTCAAATTGGCAGGAAGTGACTAGTGGAGTCTCCCAGGAATCTGTCCTGGGGCCTCAGCTTGTCGCTACATTTATAAATGACTTGGATGAAGGAACAGAGAGCCATATATCCAAGTTTGCTGATGACACTACGTTAGGGGGGGATGATAAATAGTGTAGATGGGAGCAGAAAGTTGCAAAGGGACATTGATAGATTAAGTGAGTGGGTAAAACAGTGGCAAATGGAGTTCAATGTGGGAAAGTGTGAGGTCACCCACTTTGGACATAAGAAAGATAAATCAGAGTATTTTCTAGATGGTGAGAAGCTCGGAACTGTGGAGGAGCAGAGAGATTTAGGGGCCCAAGTTCAGAAATCACTAAAACCTAGAGGACAGGCATAAAAAATAATTTAAAAGGCTAATGGAATGTTGGCCTTTATCTCGAGGGCTGGAATATAAAGGGGTGGAAGTGATGTTCCAGCTGTACAGAGCTCTGGTTAGACCACATCTGGAGTATTGGGTTCAGTTCTGGGCACTGCCCCTCAGGAAAGATATATTGGCCTTAGAGGGGGTGCAGTGCAGAGTCACCAGAATGATACCAGGGCTTAAAGGGTTAAATTATAGGAACCAGTGGATGTAGTATAATTGGATTTTCAAAGGGCATTTGATAAGGTGCCAAATAAAAGGTTGTTACACAAGATCAGGGCTCATGGGATTGGGGGTCATATATTAGCATGGATAGAGGATTGGTTAACGAACAGAAAACAGAGAGTAGGGATAAACGGGTCATTTTCAGGTTGGCAGGTTGTAACTAGTGGGGTGCCGCAAGGATCAGTGCTGGGCCCCAGCTATTTACAATCTATATTAATGACTTGGATGAAGGGACCGAGTGTAATGTGTCCAAGTTTGCTGATGATACAAAGCTAGGTGGGAAAGTAAGCTGTGAGGACACAGAGTCTGGAAAGGGATATAGACAGGTTAAGTGAGTGGGCAAGAAGGTGGCAGATGGAGTTTAATGTGGGGAAATGTGAGGTTATTCACTTTGGTAGGAAGAACAGAAAAACAGAATATTTTTTAAATGGTGAGAAACTATTAAATGTTGGTGTCCAGAGAGACTTGGGTGTCCTGGTACGAGAAACACTAAAAGTTAGCATACAGGTACAGCAAGCAATTAAGAAAGCAAATGGCATAATTGCCTTTATTGCAAGGGGGTTGGAGTATAAGAGTAAGGAAGTCTTACTACAATTGTACAGGGCTTTGGTGAGACCTCACCTGGAGTATTGTGTACAGTTTGGCCTCCTTATCTAAGGAAGGATATACTTGCCTTAAAGGCGGTGCAACGAAGATTCACTAGATTAATTCCTGGGGTGAGAGGGTTGTCCTACGAGGAGAGATTGAGTAGAATGGGCCAATACTCTCTGGAGTTTAGAAGAATGGGAGGTGATCTCATTGAAATATATAAGATTATGAGAGGGCTTGACAGAGTAGATGCTGAGAGGTTGTTTCCCCTGGCTCGAGAGTCTCGAACTAGGGGGCATAGTCTCAGGATAAGGATAAGATCACCTCTCTGGAGTTTAGAAGAATGAGAGGCAATCTAATTGAAACATATAAGATTCTGAGGGAACCGAGGATTTCCCTCCATTGTAGTTGACAGGGCCCTCGACCGTGTCCGTCCTATTTCCCATATTTGTGCCCTCACCCCTTCCCCCAATACCATGTTAGGATCCTCCTTGTCCTCACCTTCCACTCCACCAGCCTTTACATTCAACGTATCATCCTCCACCATTGTCAGGGCAGAGGCTGAGAGGTTGTTTCCCCTGGCTGGAGAGTCTAGAACTAGAGGGCATAGTCTCAGGATAAGGGGTCGGCCATTTAAGACTAAGATGAGGAGAAATTTCTTCACTCAGAGGGTTGTGAATCTTTGGAATTCTCTACCCCAGAGGGCTGTGGATGCTGAGTCATTGAATATATTCAAGGCTGAGAGTGATAGATTTTTGGACTCGAGGGGAATCAAGGGATATGGGGATCGGGTGGGAAAGTGGAGTTGAGGTCGAAGATCAACCATGATCTGATTGAATGACGGAGCAGGCTCGAGGGGCTGTGTGGCCTACTCCTGCTCCTGTTTCTTAGGTGGCAGAGACTAGGCTTGTATTCCCTTGAGTTTAGAAGGTTAAGCGGTGATCTCATTGAGATCGCATCTGTTCTGACGATGCCACCTTCCACGCCAGTGCTCCTGGTAAGTCTTCCTTTTTCCTCAACCGAGGATTGCACTCCACTGTAGTTGACGGGGCCCTCGACCGTGTCCATCCTATTTCCCAAACGTCTGCCCTCACTCCTTTCCTCCCAGAACCATGATAGGGTCTCCCTTGTCCTCACCTTCCACCCCACCAGCCTCTGCATTCAACGTATCATCTTCCGCCACCTCCAGCGCGATCCCACCACTAAACACATCTTCCCCTTCCCTCCCCCTTTCAGCATTCCGAAGGGACCGTTCCCTCCGCGACACCCCGGTCCACTCTTCCATCACCCCCAACACCCGCTCTCCTCCCCACGGCACCTTCCCGTGCAACAGCTGCCCCTTCACCTCCTCCCTTCCCACCGTCCAGGGCCCCGTACAGTGCTTCCAGGTGAAACAGCAATTTACTTGTGCTTCTTTCAATGTAGTATTCTGTATCCACTGCTCACAATACGGTCTCCTCTACACTGGGGAAACTAAACGCAGATTGGGTGATCGCTTTGCTGATGTAAGATTGTACCCTTGCTCATTAGTACAGTCGGCAAGTGAAATCACTATAATGTGGTGTCTGTAAGTGTATCTCTTTTTATCTGGTTTTGTGTAACTGAATACTCTGGTGCTGGATGTGTGAACTGTGCGGGACTAATGTCAGAGGGGGGAGCTCTTAGATCACATCAACCTGCAAGAAAGGCAGACTCAGCATTCCGCCTTCTGGCCTGTTTACACGAACAAATTAAAAGATGAAACAACATACCCGACAGAGTTAGGGCTGGGACCCTTATCAGATGCTGGGCAGTCATAAACAATGGAGCCTTACGGGCTGGTCCATGAGACCTGGCCTGGAATCTGAAGGAGTCGAGGGAGGCCTGGAGAACCATGGATTCCCAGCCTTGACACCGAAGCAAGACTAGATAAGAGAAGGCAAAACAGTCTTAAGCTACTGTGTAAAGTCATGATTGGTTAAGACCAGAGGTGGGACACAAGGCGCTTCTGCAGAACCCTGAAAGGTGCAAGTTGACAGGGGAGGCTGACCCTTTATCCGTTAAAAAAACAAAGAACTCGGGGCACCATTGGGCACCTCGCCCTTTTGGGAGACCCCAATAGGGCAAGGGCCCATGTCAATAGCTGACTCTGGGTCCACCCCCAAAAGTGGCATAAAAGGAGCACCCTGCACTGGTATTATTGTAGAGACTCGGCAGGAGTAATGACTGGTGATGTTGGAGACCAGCCAGACAGCTATTCGACATTTTGACGAATGATCCGGATCAACAGAGGTGGCTCCAGGCGGAGCAGGACTGAGGACAAGGGTTTCAAAGGTACCCCAGGTGGGGCAGAAGACGAGAGATAACCAATCGGCGAAGGTGTCCCGGGCGGGGTCGAAAGCGCTTTCCTCAAGGCTCCTGAGGCAGAAACGACTCTACCCAGTGCGGAACTCTCGCTCTGTGTTGTAAACCACAGCCCCAACACTGCTCCTTTTGTCAAGTTCAATAAAGCACCTTTTTACCAAATTGAAGTCACGTCAATTCCCGGTAACCGAGAGTAAAATCTCAACACTGAACACCTTTTGCACTGTCCACAAGTGTGACCCTGTCCTGCCGGACTCTCGCCATTTTTAAATTCCCTGTCCCACTCCCACTCTGACCTCGGCCTCTTACACTGTTCCAGTGAAGCTCAATGTAAGCTCAAGGAACAGCAGCTCATCTGTCGATCAGGCACTTCACAACCTGCCGGACTCAACACTGATTTCAATAACTTCAGATCATAATCACTGCTCCCATTTTTTCGGACAGCAGGTGCTGGTAATGGTTCTGCTGTTGCCATTTACTCCAGCTCCTCTAGACCCATCTTTTGTTTCTTAACCTGTCCCATTCCCACCCTCCTTGTCTTGCACCATCATCCCTTTTGTCATTTAATCACTCCTGCCCTCCACCCTATCACAGACCTTCTCTCCCTCCCACCCCCCCCCCCTTTTCCCTGGCTCTGTATTTGCTCAAAAACTTTAACTCTTTTAACATCTTCCAGTTCTGACGAAAGGTCTTCGACCTGAAACGTTAACTCTGTTTCTTTCTCCACAGATGCTGCCTCACTTGCTGAGCTTCTCCAGCATTTTCTGTTTTTATTTCAGATTTCCAGCATGGAAATTTTGCTTTTGATCTAATTGAGGTGTTGGGCAAGTGTATTAAGGGATATGGATCAGGATCGGCCATGGTGCTTCCCCCCCCATGGTCGAACGGCCGACCAATAGTCACCACCTGGACTGAAGACTAGCAGGTGGCCTTCGAGACACACGACAACGCAAAATCGTCGAGCAGAAATTGATAGCCAAGTTCCGCACCCATGAGGACGGCCTCAACCGGGATCTTGGGTTCATGTCACGCTACACGTAACCCCACCAGCGAACAAATGTTATCTGTTTTTAATATAATGGGTCATTTGCTGGCTCTCTCTGCCTTCCGGATGTTTCTGCCTCTCTCTGTTTTTTTTCTCTGTTTTTTTTCCCTGTTGGTTTTTTTGTTGAATGTGTATTCGGGGGTTCTGCAGGTGACACCTCTCTGTCTGAACACGGTGATTGCCTTGGCAACGGGCAGTTGCAGGGGCAGTCTGTAAACACCATGTATTATTGTTCTATATGTATAAATGCGTAGGCTTCAAGGAGCTCTTGAAACATTTGCCTGAGGAAGGAGGAAATCTCCGAAAGCTTGTGAATTTAAAATAAAATTGCTGGACTATAACTTGGTGTTGTAAAATTGTTTACAGCTTGGGTGAAGGGAGAATAGGAGAGGTTTGGTATTTATAACATTCAGCACCCCTGGCGAGCCTCCTGTATATTAAGATACTTTTCTCCTGAGTTAGATTTCTACACCAGGTCTCAGTAACCCTGGGCTTGGGAGAGGGAGAAGAACAGCACTGGACAGGGTTCCAGCTCCTGACCACTATCCAGTGACCCCTGCTGGACATGGGTGACCATCGGGTATACGCATTGCAGCCAACAGATGGCGCTGTGACTGCAAAACACATTGGCCCAGAAATCGCTCCCGGAATAACGGAGGAGCTCAGCATCGCGCTCCGTTTTTAGTGGCGAATTGAAGGAGCAAGTTCCCGCGTTCGCACATGCGCAGTAAAACACGGAAATCGCGAACTTGCTGCTAGTGGTTCGCTGGCGATATGGCAGCTTCGATTTAAAGGGCCATCGCACGCTGCAATCAGAGAAATCAATGAAAAATCGCCAACTTGCTCACCTGGCCAGCTGGAAAGTAACTAATTACACCACAAAACAGGTACGCTTAAAAATACCAGGTCTAAACTACGTTTAAAAGCGCGGTTAGTCTTAATGACTGCCAAACATTAACTTTTAAAAATGTGGAGTCTCATATTACTCCTTATTTTAATAGTTTTTGGTCATTAAAAAAAATTTAAAAGTTAAAAAATTTAACTTTTAAAAAAAAATTTTTCCCCTCTGTCTCTTTAATTTAATTCAATTATTTCTTTGGCTTGTTATAAAAAAAAGTAACATTTTTTATTTACAATGACATACAGAATACTAACTTTAAATGAGTGCTTGTCTGCTTGAGCAATGCAGCCTGAATCTGTGGGAGGGACTTCTCTTCTCCTGTGGAAATGCATAAAGAGATACCTGACCATATTAACTTTCTAATACCCTTAAACCATAAAAAGAAGAAATGCATGATAGATATTTGACCATATTAACTCTTTGGCTCACATAATGGGGTAGCTACAGCACACACACACACAGAAAGGCACAATTGTGTAATTACATTTAAGCCTTGGTATGTTGATAATTAAGTTGGCTGAGCAGGTGCTTAGTACTGTCTGGCCCCCCTAGCAGATAAGGGTATTGCTGACTATAAAATATAATGAGAATACAGTTTCTTGAGAGGCCATGTGGCCTTGAGACTGACTTCAGCCCTACTGATAACCAGGACAGAAATGTGGGGAGGATAATGTGCTCAGGCCTACGAGGCCTACGTGCCAATATAGGAATGAGCTATGGACGTCCAGAGGGGGCAGGCTCACTACTTGACTGACCAACTACATGAACCAATAAAGAATGTACATGTACGCCCATATTCTACGACAGGTGGGCGTTACTAATTAAACTGTATAAACATGAACTGTTTCCTTTGTTCAGGGAAGACGTAGCCCTAACCATTGTTTAGGGTGCAGCTTCCCTTGTATACAAGTTTCTTTCAATAAATTCTTACTTGTCTGAAAGTAAGTGTTTGGAGTTAATGCGTTGTACATAATAGGTAATTAAGTTTTCGACACTCCTCACAGATGTTTCCAGCTGCGGAAACTCAGGCTGCTCAGAGGCTGGGTTGATAGCGCACGTTTTGTAGCCCGCAGTGAGTATTTTCATTAACTAAATTCGCAGGAGCTGCGGTGAGTGTTGCCCCACCGCTCTGAGCGATTTCCAGCCCGTAATCCCCGGTCTTCGGGAAAGGTTACACTTTAAAAATAGAAGATGGGCCAAATCTCATCTATTGGGGCTATCTAACTATCTATAGTTAGATAGATGTTATCTATCCAACTATCTCTCTACAATATATGAAAAATCTTACATTTGAGGGCACTTCCTGTCAAATGTTCCATTAAAAGTTCCTGGGGGCTAAATTGGGCCGTGCAGTGCCCATTTTGTAGGCGCTACGCGGACACCTAAGCCCCAAGAATTGCATCCGAGATGTGCGTGCGCACTTCCAGAGTGACGTGCGCAGGACGCCATATTGGTAAAGGGGTTTGCACACGCGCACCTAACGAATGCTGGCAGCGTGTCAAGTAGGGAGATTATGATGTGAATAAGTGTGCAACACTGATTTGAAGCAGCTGGCAGTATTTTTGAACTCCCCATTCCAGCCAACACCCTGTCTTAATGTCACACAGTTGAACAGGGCATGAAGGACCCCAAACCTCACCAGCGCTATTTAAAGGGATCATGCAGGAGTTACAGGTTAGTTGCTGGATTAGTTATTCTGGCTGCTGGTACAATTGTACATGTTTGTGGAAGTTTCCTATACTTGGAGAAAGTTGCAATATTCTATAGAGAGTGTTCTGGCTGGTCTTGTAGTACTGTTAGTGGGCAATATTAGTACTGTTAATGGTCTTGTAGTACTGTTAGTGGGCAATATTAGTACTGTTAATGGTCTTGTAGTACTGTTAGTGGGCAATATTAGTACTGTTAATGGTCTTGTAGTACTGTTAGTGGGCAATATTAGTACTGTTAATGGTCTTGTAGTACTGTTAGTGGGCAATATTAGTACTGTTAATGGTCTTGTAGTACTGTTAGTGGGCAATATTAGTACTGTTAATGGTGTTGTAGTACTGTTAGTGGGCAATATTAGTACTGTTAATGGTCTTGTAGTACTGTTAGTGGGCAATATTAGTACTGTTAATGGTGTTGTAGTACTGTTAGTGGGCAATATTAGTACTGTTAATGGTCTTGTAGTACTGTTAGTGGGCAATATTAGTACTGTTAATGGTCTTGTAGTACTGTTAGTGGGCAATATTAGTACTGTTAATGGTCTTGTAGTACTGTTAGTGGGCAATATTAGTACTGTTAATGGTCTTGTAGTACTGTTAGTGGGCAATATTAGTACTGTTAATGGTCTTGTAGTACTGTTAGTGGGCAATATTAGTACTGTTAATGGTGTTGTAGTACTGTTAGTGGGCAATATTAGTACTGTTAATGGTCTTGTAGTACTGTTAGTGGGCAATATTAGTACTGTTAATGGTCTTGTAGTACTGTTAGTGGGCAATATTAGTACTGTTAATGGTCTTGTAGTACTGTTAGTGGGCAATATTAGTACTGTTAATGGTCTTGTAGTACTGTTAGTGGGCAATATTAGTACTGTTAATGGTCTTGTAGTACTGTTAGTGGGCAATATTAGTACTGTTAATGGTCTTGTAGTACTGTTAGTGGGCAATATTAGTACTGTTAATGGTCTTGTAGTACTGTTAGTGGGCAATATTAGTACTGTTAATGGTCTTGTAGTACTGTTAGTGGGCAATATTAGTACTGTTAATGGTGTTGTAGTACTGTTAGTGGGCAATATTAGTACTGTTAATGGTGTTGTAGTACTGTTAGTGGGCAATATTAGTACTGTTAATGGTGTTGTAGTACTGTTAGTGGGCAATATTAGTACTGTTAATGGTGTTGTAGTACTGTTAGTGGGCAATATTAGTACTGTTAATGGTCTTGTAGTACTGTTAGTGGGCAATATTAGTACTGTTAATGGTCTTGTAGTACTGTTAGTGGGCAATATTAGTACTGTTAATGGTCTTGTAGTACTGTTAGTGGGCAATATTAGTACTGTTAATGGTGTTGTAGTACTGTTAGTGGGCAATATTAGTACTGTTAATGGTCTTGTAGTACTGTTAGTGGGCAATATTAGTACTGTTAGTGGGCAATATTAGTACTGTTAATGGTCTTGTAGTACTGTTAGTGGGCAATATTAGTACTGTTAATGGTCTTGTAGTACTGTTAGTGGGCAATATTAGTACTGTTAATGGTGTTGTAGTACTGTTAGTGGGCAATATTAGTACTGTTAATGGTCTTGTAGTACTGTTAGTGGGCAATATTAGTACTGTTAATGGTCTTGTAGTACTGTTAGTGGGCAATATTAGTACTGTTAATGGTCTTGTAGTACTGTTAGTGGGCAATATTAGTACTGTTAATGGTCTTGTAGTACTGTTAATGGGCATTTTGAATGGTGTGCTGAACAAAGATGCTTCCAGATATGAGTGACCTGCTAGGGCTTCCTCTGGGAATTGAACATGACTGTCAGCATGCAGAGAGGCCACACAGAGCAGGACAGGCTGCCAGGATAAAGAGGCAGAGGAGGAGGAGGAAGAAGTGGAGGAAGAAGAGGAAGGGGAGGAGGAGGAAGTGGAGGAAGAGGCAGGGAGGCTACAATGTAGACAGTCCCTGTTTGACAGGGCTCTGTGTGATCAGATTATTAATGAGTGATACCAGTAACCTCAACAACACCTCCCCACTCACCAACAGTCCCACACTCCTTACCACTCCTCTCCCACATGACCATCAAACCGTCCTCCTTATGATTACACATTGCTTCCTCCTTCAGCTCATCGCAGAAATAAAAACCAACACCAAATACAAATTCATTACCACATTTATAGATTTACACATCAAATGATTAAAAAAAAACCTGATATTATTCACCCTTGTGCATTCCCTTAGTGCCTGTCGTTCATGTGCCTTTACCTTCCCTAGTGCTCCTATGAGGTGCATCCCCAGTGGCTGGATCATGGGTGGTGGGAGGCTGCTGACATTCAATTGAGGAGGCTGCAGGTGGCCTTGGAGGACGACCTGGAGGGAAGTGTGTCGGTGAATGTCCTGCAAGATGTTTGGGTGATGTGGCTGTCGTGGTCGCCAGTGTGTGTGACCTGTGAGTTGTGGGTATGTGGCTTGCCAGAATGGTAATGTGTGAGGGTGAGAGGAAGCACGTGATTGGAAGAGTTGAGTACTGATTGAAAGGGTTTGTTGGTAGGTGGGTGACGGGGGGGGGTGTGTAGTGGGTGGAGGAGTGGATGAGGCGAGTGGTGCAGGTGGGAGGAGATGCCACGTGACAGTTGAACTCACTCACCTTGACCACTCGTGACAAATCATTGAATTTCTTCCTGCACTGCATCCATGTTTGTGGTGCGATGCTCCTGGCATTGACCTCGCCCCCTACTGCCTCCCACTGCCTCTTGAGCGTATGTCTGGAGGGCCTCCTGCCCCCCCCCCCCCTGCGGATTTAGGACGGCCTTCCGCCCTTCCACCTCTTCCACCAAGGCCTCTAGTGCACTGTCCGAGAACTTTGGTGCACGCTCTCTCCCAGGCGCAGCCGTCCTTCGGTATATTCCAGCACAGGTTCACTTCCCAAAGCATCTCTATCACTTCCTGCAGCCACCGTGCACCTCCCCTTTAAGAGGTGCAGGCTGCCTTTAAGTAGTGCGAGCCACTCCCGATATCGGGGCCCCCTGCTGATGCACGCTACCAATCAATAGTGCAGGGAGCACTGAAATCGTCAGGCAGCACGAATCTCACGTGCTGCCTGCATCGCAACCAATGGGCACAGGTTAATTGTGCACTGCGATCCCAGCCCATTTTTGGGGGTTAACCAACTTAACCCCTCTCCCCGCGCCCCCCACCCCCCCGCTGTGTCCGCATTTATAATGGAAACTGCCCATGTAAACTTGTCACACTGTGATTACAGCCTCCTCCTTGCGGAAGTGCTGTTGCGCCATCACTTGTAGGATGAACATAGGAAATTAGGAACAGGAGGCCATTCAGCCCCTCGAGTCTGTTCCGCCATTTAATGAAATCATGGCCGATCTGTATCTTAACTCCATTTACCCTCCTTGGTTCCGTAACCATTAATCCCCTTACCCAACAAAAATCGATCAGTCTCAGTTTTGAAATTTTCAATTGACCCCCAGCCTCAGCAGCTTTTTGGGGGAGAGAGTTCCAGATTCCCACTCCCCTTTGTGTGAAGAAATGTTTCCTGACATCACCCCTGAACGGCCGAGCTCTAATTTTAAGGTTATGCCCCCTTGTTCTGGACTCCCCCCACCAGAGGAAATAGTTTCTCTCCATCTACCCTATCGAATCCTTTAATCATCTTAAACACCTCAATTAGATCACCCCTTAATCTTCTATATTCAAGGGAATACAAGCCCAGTCGATGTAACCTGTCCTCATAATTTAACCCTTTTAGAAAGAAAGACTTGCATTTATATAGCACTTTCCATGACTTTAGGACATCCCAAAGAACTTTACAACCAATTAAGTACTTTTGAAGTGTGGACACTGTTTTAGCCCCAGTACCATTCTGGTGAATCTGTATTAGAAAGTGTACAGCTCTATAAATGATTCATCAATACTCCATAGACCTAAATTAAAGCTACAAATCGGTGTAAGTTCAATTCTTTGGTAAGTACAGTATGTTAGAAAGTCTCAGTTTAGTGCACAATCCTGGGAGGGGGGTGATTACATTAGATTATTTCCCCCTTGTGTTGTCCCTGTTTATCGGGCTGCTCTGTTTAAATCAGATCTTTCTGTACCGTTGTGAATTTTCCGTGCGAGCCCCTGTGATTTTTACCCCTGCCTGGAATCTGTGCATGTTTTGCAGGAAGTGCTGAGTTTCAGTTTCGA
Organism: Heptranchias perlo; assembly: GCF_035084215.1. Lineage (NCBI taxonomy): Eukaryota > Metazoa > Chordata > Chondrichthyes > Hexanchiformes > Hexanchidae > Heptranchias > Heptranchias perlo. The sequence goes on along the minus strand of NC_090325.1, from coordinate 2,744,925 downwards.
TTCCTGTACCAGATCCGACGTAGACTCAGCGAGCATTGTTGCACAATTCTCTGCAAAGCTCCAGGCTGCACCAGCACTGAGCTCACCAGGAGTGTGAACAAGTCCCGCTAGGTATCAGTGTGAACTCGCCAGAGGTGACTTAATCCAGGTAAGGATTCAGTAGTAACAATTCACAGGGAGCTCAAGCAGTCCTCCCAACGCTCCCCCCAGCAAACTGCCATTAAACTCGGAACAGACATACAAGGTCTGTAAAATAGGGCCAGGAATATTTAGAACGAGCCTTTCATATCCTCAGGATGTCCCAAAGTGCTTCACAGCCAGTGAAGTACATCTGAAGTGCGTTTGACAGCTTCATGGCCACTTTTATTGATAACCAGCTTTTTATTTCCAGATTTATTTAATTGAATTCAGATTCTCAAACTGCCTTGGTAGGATTTGAATTTGTGCTCTCTGGATTATTGGTCCAGGTCTAGTCCAGGATAACAGATACTGTTGGGGGAGATGACTTATCAGGGGAAAGCAGCAAGAGGCAGGTTCGGGGCACCACGGGTGGCTCTGCTGCACAGGAGGGGAGGAAGAAGAGTGGCAGGGCTATAGTGATAGGGGATTCAATTGTAAGGGGAACAGATAGGCATTTCTGCGGCCGCAAACGTGACTCCAGGATGGTATGTTGCCTCCCTGGTCTCCATACTTAAGAAAAGACATACTTGCTCTCGAGGCAGTACAAAGAAGGTTCACTCGGTTAATCCCGGGGATGAGGGGGCGGACATATGAGGAGAGGTTGAGTAGATTGGGACTTTACTCATTGGAGTTCAGAAGATTGAGAGGCGATCTTATTGAAACATATAAGATTGTGAAGGGTCTTGATCGGGTGGATGCAGTAAGGATGTTCCCAAAGATGGGTGAAACTAGAACTAGGGGGCATAATCTTAGAATAAGGGGCTGCTCTTTCAAAACTGAGATGAGGAGAAACTTCTTCACTCAGAGGGTGGTAGGTCTGTGGAATTTGCTGCCCCAGTAAGCTGTGGAAGCTACATCATTAGATAAATTTAAAACAGAAATAGACAGTTTTCTAGAAGTAAAGGGAATTAGGGGTTATGGGGAGCGGGCAGGAAATTGGACATGAAGCTGAGTTCGGATCGGTCAATGCCCTGTGGGTGGCGGAGAGGGCCCAGGGGCTATGTGGCCGGGTCCTGCTCCGACTTCTTGTGTTCTTTAGATTTGTGGTTGGGATCAGATCAGCCATGATCTTATTGAATGGCGGAGCAGGCTCGAGGGGCCGATTGGCCTACTCCTGCTCCAATTTCTTATGTTCTTATGTTCTTATGTCACGGAGCGGCTGCAGGGCATTCTGGAGGGGGAGGGTGAACAGCCTGGAGTCGTGGTCCATATTGGTACCAACAACATAGGTAAAAAAAGGGATGAGGTCCTGCAAGGTGAATTTAAGGAGTTAGGAGATAAATTAAAAAGCAGGACCTCAAAGGTAGTGATCTCAGGATTACTACCAGTGCCACATGCCAGTGAGGATAGGAACAGGAGAATAGACAGGATGACTGCGTGGCTGCAGGGATGGTGTAGGAGGGAGGGATTTCGATTCCTGGGACATTGGGACCGGTTCTGGGCAAGGTGGGACCTGTACAAGCGGGACGGGTTACACCCGAGCAGGACCGGGACCAATGTCCTCGCGGGGGTGTTTGCTCGTGCTGTTGGGGAAGGTTTAAACTAGAGTGGCAGGGGGATGGGAACCTGAGCGGGGAGTCAGAAGGGAGTAAAGTTGAGAGCAGCAAGAGAGGGGAAGACCCAGGGGAAATTTACAATATAAATAGTACAAACAGTTGTTCAAGAACAAGTGAAAGGGAAAAGCGTAGAGCAGCGGAAAGAAAGTGAACTTTAGACACTACAGATCAAGTGAAAACTAGAAGGTGTAAGGCGATTAACCCAGCATCAAAGCTGAAGGTCAGGCTAGGGTGTGTGGCCCAACTAAGAGTTCTATATATAAATGCACGGAGTATAAGGAATAAATTAAATGAAATACAGGTTCAAATTCAAAATGGAGGGTATGACATGATAGCTATTACTGAGACATGGCTGCAGGATGGTCAGGGTTGGGAACTAAATATACCAGGTTATAAGGTCTACAGGAGAGACAGGGAAAATGGAAGAGGTGGAGGAGTAGCCTTAATGATTCGAGATGAAATCACTTCAATGATAAAGGGGGATATAACGAGAGGGAAGCAGCCAACAGAGACCTTATGGGTTGAATTGAGAAATAGGAAAGGATCTAAGACTATAGTGGGAGTTGTGTATAGGAGCCCTGGCAGCAGCTTTTTAAAAAATTTGTTCACGGGATGTGGGCATCGCTGGCAAGGCCGGCATTTATTGCCCATCCCTAATTGCCCTCTGAAGTGCTAGATTGTATAAATGCAGAGATTAGACAAGCGTGTAAGAAAGGCATAGTGGTCTTAATGGGGGACTTTAACCTTCACAGAGATTGGGAAAAGCAGACTAGCAACTGTCAGAAAGGTAGTGAATTTCTTGAGTGTGTCCGGGATA